>NC_137893.1:147124572-147381803 GCF_963455335.1 Martes martes | reverse complement strand
CTAGCAATTGCTTCTCTTGGATTTTCTTTGTGTCATCCGTTTTCTCATTTACCTAGTTTTTAAATCAGTTTTAAAAAATTGCTTGTAAAAATAATTTGAGAGCTAAGAGAGTATCGCGTCCTTTTAGAGAGGATTTCCTGGTACTTGAGGCCACTGGCACTGTGGAATCACTCCATATAGATTAAGATGCAGAGCAGAGCAGCAGCCCCGTGTGTGTTATAATTTAAGTGCAGTCTCTGGGGTCCCACACACAAGAGTGAGCACATTTACCAGCACTAATCCCCACCTTGGCAGTCTCCAGAATCCATTTTTTTTCCCTCTGTGAACCTATCAAAATTATGACTCACCCTCTTAGGTACCCCTTCCAGAATCAAAAGGTGACCAAAGAAGAGATAATCTCCTTCAATGCACATCTTCTTCTTGCCCATAATTTTACTCTTCAATTAGTTCTTTGGTGTTTGCCCAGCATTCCCACTTCTCAGTGGGAGAATAGGTCTGTATTACTTTGTTGTCATTGTTGGAAGCAGAATTCTGGATGCATGTTTTTGCAGGGTGAATACTTATTAGGTAATTTCTGTTCCAACTCCTACTTTAACATTCTAACTTAAGAGGACATTTACATATAACTGATTTCATTAAATGTTTTTCAAAAAGATGAGAATATACCGCAGGTACTGTTTCCTAAGACACCATGGACTTGGGGGTTAGAACCGATCTTTCACAACCCTCAGAGGCTGGCAGTTTATCTCATGCTGTAGGTTTAAGTCAGACAACTTCAGCATGTCATTCAGCAATTTAAGTCTACATCTTTCCTAAAACGTGGGTACTGCTTTAAGTCCTTGGTCTTTAGGAGTATCTGGGTGGAGGGAGACGGGAACTGCCTATCATAAAAGGCTTTCATCTGGGGCTCAGCCAGGTGTGGCTGAAGGATGCTCTGGGCTGAGAGGCAGACTGTGCTGAGAATGTTCCTCTTCTTTTCTCAAACATCAAAATTTCTGGGAGGTACTAATATATACCCCAAGTTTAACTTGTTCAAAAATTAATTGGTAATTAATTACTCACCACGAAGGCCACTCCATTCTTCCAGTTCTTCAATGCCGTTTCTCGTTTTTGCCTTTTCCTTTTCCCTTGATTTTATTCGTTTTCTCGTCGAAGGCCATTGGCATGGCCCCCAGTGTGTAACCAGGACCCATCACTTCTCATCACCTCTGCTTATCACCTTTGTCCAAGTCACTGTAAGTTTCTGCCTAGATTAGCTTGATAGCTCCTAACTGTTCCAATTTCCACTCTCGTCCCCGTATACTCTTCACAAGGCAGCTAGAAGAATCCTTGCAAAGCCCAAGACAGATCATGCCGCATCTTTGCTCAAAATCCTGCAATAAGCTTTCCATTTCATTCAGGGTAAAAACCACGGTCTCTAAATTGGCCTACAAGCTCATTGCTGTAGGCCCTCTCCCTTTATCTCGGCCCTTGTCTCCTCCTGCTCTTTCTCATCGGCTGAGCTGTTCCTCCAATATGTCAGCACCTTTGCATCTGCTACACTCCCTTTCTGGGATGTTCTTAGAAAAGATTTTATTTCCCCTTTACCCATAGCATGGCCTAGTATGTAGCTCATAGGATTACACTGCATTTTAAGCAGCAGAATCAAGTTTTGCGCCACCAGATCCTGGTAAGTCAAGTCTAATTTTTGAAGTTGAAGTTTCATTTTACTCCTATCTTAGAGCTCTGCTCACCCTTAGTTGCCACCAGACAAGAAGGTGCCTACCTGGTTTGGAAGTCTGCAGCTCTTGAAAACCCATGTGGAAAAGGTGACATCACAATCAGATTAAGATGCCAGATGGGGGGGCGCCTCGGTGGCTCAGGCATTAAGCATCTGTCTTCAGCTCAGATCATGATCCCAGGGTCCTGGGATCAAGTCCCACATCAGGCTCCCTGCTCCGTGGGAAATCTGCTTCTCCCTCTCCCACCCACCCTGCTTGTGTTCCCTCTCTTGCTGTGTCTTTCTATCAAATAAATAAAATCTTAAAAACAAACAAAAAAAAGATGCCAGATAGGTCCCTTAGTTCATAAGGAACAGGAACCATTACATGCTCGTGAGATTTACACTGTGCATAACCTGTGGCCTCTGTTCCCCAGAAAAACACTCCCAAAGGTGTTCAGAGCAAAAGTTGATTAAAACCCTAAATAGCTTTCATTAAAAGAATGAACAAATGACTAAGTAAGCACTAAGCAGTTAAAGGATTGGACCTGCATATATTAATTAATGGATTCATAATTAAGTGATTTCAAAAAGCAGAATGGCATAGAATGAGATAGAACACACCAGTTTTTTAAATAAGGGTGTGTGCAGGAGATTGGGATGGGGGTAGAGATAAAAGTAAAGTAAAATGTATAAAAACAAAAGTAAGGCCACACACAGACCAATGATTATGATGCACCATGAACTGAGTTCATAACAAATCCACAATGAGTACCCAAGCTTATTTGTGGACCAGGCCTGAGAAGGGGGCACATCCTATGACAAACTATTAGAGCTCCCTCTTCAGGCTGACTTGATAACAACCCACACACAGAACCCTTAAAGCAGTCCTCCAATGAGCATCAGTTCCAAGCCTTCTCTGATCAGTCACTATTCCACGGATCAGACACACAAAAGCAAACAAGGTAAATATGGTCGTTTAGCAAATCACAAGTTCACATGGCCCAACGACACTTCTTCTATTTTTCTCTTCCCAAAGGGATAGAAAATTCTGCGAAATGATTTACCTAACCACAGATATTTGCAGCATTTCCCAGATCTATGAATACTATAAAAATAAAAGGAAGTAAGTATGGTAGAAATGGTATATTTGTTGCATCAGAGGAATCAATGTCAAAATCACTCATAGAAAAACTATTTTAATTAGCATCATGAATTCCAAACTAAAAATAATAAATGCTTCAATCACTAAAGGTTGTGAATAGCTATAAAGACTTCTCCCCATTCTCTACCTTTACTACAGAAAATGAAAGCTAACTCTGCCAAAAAGAGTTAAATACCCATGGAGATCTGTCATAGATATGTATCAGTTCAACTTTGCCCATGCAGTGACCTGACAAAGTCTCTAATAACACTTGTCTTCAATTCCATAAAATAATGCTGAAGTGATTGATGCAATTGGGTCAATTCTGGTTTTTTTTTTTTTTTTTTTAGTGATCGCTACATCCAATGTGGGACTTGAACTCACAACCCTGAGATCAAGAGTCAAACACTCTTCCAACTGAGCCAGCCAGGTGTCCCAATTGGTTTTTTCTTAATGATGATGCTTTATGTTAAAAAAAATCCTGTACCTTTACATTATTTCACAATTGAGGTTTATATTTGTTTTGTATTTATATTTGTTTTGTATTCTCTGATGTCTGGTAAGAGACGAGTTCATTGAAAGGTTTTCCCATACTCGTCCCACGCATAAGGCTCCTCTCTAATGCAGACCAGTGTTTGGTAAGATCCGAACTTTGAAGGCTTTTCCATATCACTCACACTCACAGAACTTTTCTCTGTATGGCATCTCTGATACACTTTAAGAATTGAGCTAACGCTGAAAGTGTCCCCAGAGCAGTCGTACATCAGGGTTTTGCTCCGACGTGGACTTACCAATACAGAAGACTGCTTTTAGTGAAGGCCTTCCCACATTTTTATATTTATGGGGTTTGTGGTAATAAGCACTCTTTCCAAATGAAGACCTCCCTACTTGCTCCTGTCCAAAGTGAATTTATATTTAACGAGACTTGAGCTCACGTGGAATGTTTACAAACTGAAGGTATCCCCAACAGTTCTCTGGGATCTGACAAGACCAGTCTGGTACCTGAAGTCTTTGCCACATTCCTTACTCCGCTGGGACTCTTCTTCGGGACGGCTTCTCCGTTGTGTAGTGAAATGGGACTTGGCTTTACACTGAAGACCTTTCCAGACTGAGACGACTCGTAGGGTCTCCTCAGGTCTGGACACGCTGGTGCTTGCAAGCAGACTGCTGGTGTTCCAGGGTTTGTATTATTAGGGACAGACACTCGAGATCACTCATTTTACCGAGCAGCTGCTTCTTTTGTTAGTTTATTACAAGCTGAAACTGTGCGCAAGGTGAAGGGAGAATTTCCCACTCCCAGAGCAGTGACAGAAGGGAACTTCGAGGCAAATTCTCCCAAGTGCCTTAGGTCTCTTTCTCAGGGAGATTCTCTGCTTGGCTTGAAGCAATATAACCTGTGATTCTTCAAAGAGGCTCCTCCCTCACTTGGTGATGAACTTCTGCAGGAGTCACCGTCTGAAAGAACAGGTTGATCATGAAATTAGCATCTTTTTCCTAGAGGCAGAAAGAAGTCAAACATAACAAATGAGAGTAGCCTACAGAGAGAAATCACCTAAAACATGGCTTTTTATATGTGGAAGTTCTAAGTAAGGATATATACTTGCTTTTTCATTAATTTCTGCTCTTTGGTATTTTCTTCTTTTTCCTTTGGGTTATTTTCCTGTGTGTGTTTTATTTTTTAAAGTAATCTGTACACCCAAGATGGGGCTCCAAGATCAAGGGTCACATGCTCCTCTGAGCCACCAGGAGCTCCTTTTCCCGTGTTTTGTTTGTTTGTTTGTTTGTTTTTGGCTTCCAACAAAAGATAGTTATTCTCTCACAGTTCTGGAGGCTAGAAGTCCCTTTTTCCGTGTTTTAAAAGTTCTCAAAAATGGATGTTTAGAGCATTTTCTTCAGCTTTTCTTCTTTTCTGTAGCATCTGTATTTTTTAAAAAAAGATTTTATTTATTTACTTGACAGAGAGAGACACAGCGAAAGAGTGAACACAAACAGGGGGAGTGGGAGAGGGAGAAGCAGGCCTCCCGCTGAGCAGGGAGCCAGATGTGGGGCTCCATCCCAGGACCCTGGGATTATGATCTGGGCCGAAGTCAGACGCCCAACGACTGAGCCACTCAGGTGCCCCAGCATCTGTATTTTTTTTTTTTTTAAAGATTTTATTTATTTATTTGAGAGAAAGACAGTGAGAGCATGAGAGGGGAGAAGATCAGAGGCAGAAGCAGACTCCCCGTGGAGCTGGGAGCCCGATGCAGGACTTGATCCCGGGACTCCAGGATCATGACCTGAGCCAAAGGCCGTTGCTTAACCAACTAAGCCACCCAGGCGCCCAACCTGCATCTGTATTTTTAAATGAAACAATTAACCTAAGGAACTTGAAAAAGCACCTGGCACAGACTAGGTCTCAATAAATGGAAGCTACTACTATGAGTACATCACTTGTGTAAAGCACGAGAAGTAGAATAGGAGGCAGCTACTGGGAAGGAGACATTTATTCAAGATCTCCTGTGAACATAACACGTAAAACAGATTAAAGGGGCCATCACATCTACGAAGCATTTTACTCTCTCTCTGGAGAGATTATAAAAATCTCAAAGCTGCAAGGAATATTAGAGAATATTTGGCCTGTCTCCTTTATTTGTAAGGATGCAGACACTGAGGCCCAGCTAGGTGGTATGAGTCTAGTCTAACAGAGTTACTTAGAGGTTAAAAACAGGTTGAAACCAAGGGCTCCTGGATCTCATGGGGCTCTTCGATCTCACCTTTAAAGATTTTACCAGTGTACTACCCTGGCTCTTAGAGGCCACTGTGGTACGTAAACACCTTCATATTAAAACTCATATTACAGTTAGCTGTTAAGAGAACAGATTGTCAGGTTAGACTTCTGGTTTCAATTCCTGGTTTGATCATTTCCTAGCTGAATGACCAAGTTTTTTAACGTCTCTGTTCCTCATTTTCTTCAGCTGTAAAATGGGAGTATAGTAGTATGTATCTCATATCATTGTTTTTTATTGAGAAAAAAATATACACAAGGCACTCAGAAAAAGCGCTGGCATAGACAGCATTCCATAAACATTGGCCATCATGGTAGATAAACTATCTCCAGGTAAATTACGTTATTTTTTTCTTAGTTACTCATTGCCATCTTTTTTTTTTTTTTTTTAAGATTTATTTATTTATTTATTTGACAGAGAGAGAGAGAGAGAGAGAGAGAGAGATATCACAAGTAGGCAGAGAGGCAGGCAAAGAGAGAGAGTGAGGGAAGCAGGCTCCCTGCTGAGCAGAGAGCCCGATTCGGGACTTGATCCCAGGACCCTGAGACCTGAGCTGAAGGCAGCGGCTTAACCCACTGAGCCACCCGGGCGCCCCTCATTGCCATCTTTGTAAGGAGTTTTCCCCCACCATATAGTTAAGAAGGCTGGTCATCTGACCTGCTTGGGCTAATGAACTCTAAGTGGAAACCACATACCCTCCTCCTGAGTGTATGCTGGAGAAGCCGTCGTGTGGCCCAAACATTGCTTTACTTTTCCTCCTCAAGCCTGGATCCTGAAGTGGAGAGACTGCATCGCGGAGCTGCCACTGACCCACAGCCGACGCATAACATAAACAAGAATATGTTTCGTACCGTAAGCAACTGAGATTTGGGGCAGTAGCAGAGCGGGGTGGGGGAGGGAGGCGGTGTTGGTTACATAACACGAATCTAGTTGGTCGTGAGTAGCCCAAGCCAACTCGTACAATCTCACAGGCTTCAGCGTGCCAGCCGCCGGGTGTGGCCATGGTCCGTTAACACAGGCAAACAGGAACGTAACAGCTAAGCCTTTCATCACTTACACACTGGCGTCAGTAGGACGCTCGACAAGAGAAAAGTGCCGGCGGCGGCAGTGTTCCCGTCTACCCACCAACAGTGCTAGGCGAGGGTTAGGTGGATCAGCACAGGTGTGGGACCGTGTGATGGCCAAGAGAGCACTAAACAAAAGGGTCCAGTCATTTTATGGACCTGGGGGCCAGGAGGAAGAAGAGGGGGAAAGGCTGGGAGTGGAAAAGTACTGAGTACTGACTTAGAGCTGGGAAAGTGTCTTCAAGTTCCTTCTACCCCAAGAGGGGAGTCTTGGCAGAGCCGCTTGGGCAAGGCCCCAGGGACAGGCCTCCAGACGGAGCTGCCTGGGCTAGCAGGACAGAGACGCCCAAAAGCACCACTGCCCAGGCAGTCGTGAATCCTTGAGTGCAACTCAGACTGCATGCACGAGCTGTGCCTCCGAGTCTAGTGCGGGACGGTGGCTTACCCCTATGAGGGGTAAAGCATTTCTAATCGCCTATAATCAGGTCTAAAAAGTCATGCACAGAAATGGGGCCAGACTCCTCAGGTAAGACGATTGGTAACACCGAATACCTAAGCATAATGTAAAGGTACAGCAATTAGGAAAAAGGGGTACTCATGCAAGGAAGGATAAATAAACCGACGGAACATGACAGAGAAACCAGAAACAGATCTATGCGTATACAGACTACTGATAGATGACAAATGAGCACTGTGCAACAGTGGGGAAAAGATAGTCTTTCCTGTAAGTGATGCAAGATAAACCGGATATTCACACGGGAAAAGAATGAAATTTAACTACCTCATTCACACATAAAATCAATTTCAGCTGAATCACTATACTGTACACCTGGAACAAATATAACACTGTATGTTAACTACAATGCAATTAAAAATTTTTTAAATCAATTTTAAATGGATTATAGATATAAATGGAAAGGCAAAACTGTATGACTCTTTTAAAAAAAGATTTTAGGGGCGCCTGGATGGCTCAGTGGGTTAAAGCCTCTGCCTTCGGCTCAGGTCATGATCCCAGCGTCCTGGGATCGAGCCCCACATCGGGCTCTCTGCTCAGCAGAGAGCCTCTCTGTGCCTGCCTCTCTGCCTACTTGTGATCTCTCTCTCTGTCAAGTAAATAAATAAAATCTTTAAAAAAAAAAAAAAAGAAAACTGAAAGGCAAGCCATCGAGTTGGAGACGGTATTTGCATTTTCTGTGAAAGGGACTCATATTAACAATATGTAAATAATTCCTACAACATGTGCAGGTATCTATACATGAATGTTCCATAAAGAACCCCAAACAACCAACAGGTACACAGTGAGCTTGTCTCCTCTGTGTCCAAGAGATGGGACCTCATCTCCCAAGACTTGCAGGGGCTTAAACAACAAAACAAGTGGCCTGCATCGGAGTGTGGCCAGGATAGAGCAGGACACGCAGGAGTGCGAGAGGCCCAACGAGGGCTCTCTCCCAACAATGGCAGAATTACAAGGTAAAAAGCACTTCTCACTACATTTCCACACTAGCCCAGAGAGGCTGTTTCACACTTTCAAGTATACATAACAAGGAATCTCATGGTCTGGCCCCCAGCTGTCTCCAGTGTGATCTGTCACTATTTCCCTATGGTATTCTATAACCAGGGAAAACCTCCCTCATTTCCCCCAGACACTTTTTTTTTTTTTTTTAAGATTTTATTTATTTATTTGAGAGAGAGAGAGAGCACATGAGCAGGGGAGGAGCAGAGGGAGAGAGAGAAGCAGACTCCCTGTTGATCAGGGAGACCGATATGGGGACTTGGTCCCAGGGCCCCAGGATCATGACCTGAGCCGAAGGCAGAGGCTCACGAACCTGAGCCACCCAGGTGCCCCCAAACACATACCTTTTAGCATGTGATTCCCAGTATACCGTCCTTCGTCCCTTTTCCCGTGGCTGAAGAACTCACTCCTCCTCCAACATTGCTTCCTTCTCTGAGACCTCAGCGGCCCTCCCGCAAGTGGCTGTTGCATCTTCAGTGCCAAGCCCTTCGTACAAACCTAGTGGCTTTATCACTGCAACTGCTGTTTTCTATCCGCTCTCTTCTCCCTGTGCCCAAACGGACGTGGAGCCCCAGCAGAGTAGGGAGCTTTCTTCATTTATCTTGGTATTCCTAGTGCCTGCCAGAAGGCCCAGCCCACAATGATCATTAACACCTTAATCTGAACTCACACGAAGTAAACATGTTACATGAATCCTGATCTCTTAACACTATGCTCGTCAGTAAAACCACTTCTTCCCCCCTCCAGAATGTCTGCCCTTCAAAGTCCTCAGAATACTCACCGCTCAGTGCTTGGGCTTCGGCTGCGCTGGCCTGGGGTGGGAAACGGCTTCTCTTCAGGGCTGACCCCACAAGAGTCTGCCTGCAACGCTCCATCCTAGGGACAAACCAAGACAGCTGGGGCCGAAGAGGCAAACACTAAAAACACGGGTAACAGTACAGAAACAGGGTGGCAGGGAACTCTCTCTAGGGCACAGCAAGGAGCAACCAGTCTCCTTCAACTGTCAAAGGGCAGCAAGAAGAAGGGCAGAGGAATTCACACTCTCAGTCCAGCATAGCAAAGACAGTTTCCTAGGGTTTTGCCGAGGCCCTCCGTTTTGGCCTCTAAGTATGTGCCTTCTCCCTCTTGCGTGCCCCACGCCCCAGGTGAGGTCCTGTCTCCTCAATTTGAGCACCATAACCGTGACCTTCTCTGTGTTCAGCCCCCGTGTCCGTGCCTACAGCTACCTGAGCAGAGGGTTATCAGAGACTCCGTGACACGCTTATCCATTTCCATCTCAGACTTCAGTGCTTGGCGGCACAAACTGGTACAAAGCTTCACGGAACCCAGCGTGTCTGTGGGCTGACGGGCCTGAAGGACCAATGAGAAATTCTGGAAACTGCGCATTCCTGTACAGCGCAGTCGTCCTACTCTGAGGAGTGAACACCATTTCACCTTCCTGGAGAATGCTTCCTCCTGCCTGTCTACACTGTGGACCAAAGCAATCTGCGACTTCTATTAACTTGGTGTTCATCTTCAACGGCACGTGATTTAGCTTCAAGGACTGAAAGAATTTCAGGCCCGTTAGCCAGGAGTTAGAAGTCACGTCCTACCACTTCTCGAGTCCACCACACTCCGCGTTGTTAGCAGGCATCAGGCTTCAAGGAGTCACTCAAACAGATCCTTGAAAGTCATCCTACAACCAATGCCAACTCAGCTCAACCACAGTTCCCAAGTCTGTCCATCCCCACACCTCCTGAATCTGCAGATGCCTCACTGCACTCTGAGAAACACCAAATGTAAGGGTTTGGAGCACCTGACGCTTCTAGAGGCTTTTTGTTTTCGTCTTGGTTCAGGAAGCTCAGTCACGTTTACAGGGCTTATCGGATCAGTAAGTCGAAAGGCCTGGGACTTCGTTGGTGAAGAAAGAATGACCCTGAAGAATTATGGACTGGATTCCTACCTAAAAAGAGGCAGTCTATCTTCTGCCGAGGAAGTTACTAACACACCTATCTAATTACTCCTGAGAGAACAGGGGTACATGCACGGCAAAGGAAGGAAAATCGATTGGTTGGTATTTCCAGACGCAACGAGAATATGTGGTTCCTGTCCCACCAATCAACACAACTTCCAATTTCAAAACTTAATAGGTTTTACCCATGATACTAGTAGCAACAATAACAAAAGGCTTATACATGAGAAAAACAAAGACAGTGGTTGAATTACTGACGTCTGCTCTTACCAAACCAAAATAATCTACATTACGATATATGGCTTTACCTTATGAGTTGTAAAGTGGCAATCTCAGAAGTAGATGTGATTTTAGAACTTTAGTTGCCATTCTGGAGTCATTTTCACTGACTTCTCACTTCTTCAATATTCTGAGGGACCAAGTATCAATTAAAATTTTTACCATACCCTTCTTTTGGTGTTAACTTCTGATTTAAAAAAAAAAAGGCCTTTGGAATATCTTCACCGTATAAATCACTGCGGACACTTTCCTTTGGCATGTATTTTCTGGTGTTTAGTAAGATTAGAACTCCCACGGAAGGCTTTCCCACACTCCTCACACTCGTACGGCTTCTCTCCAGTGTGGATTCTCTGGTGATGGATGAGGGTGGAGATTTGGCTGAAGGCTTTCCTGCATTCTCCACACTCATAGGGCTTTTCTCCAGAGTGAATCCTCTCGTGATTGATAAGGGCGGAGTTCACGTAGAAGGCCTTCCCACACTCCTTACACTCATACGGCTTCTCTCCTGTGTGGATTCTCTGATGTTTGATAAGGGCTGAGCTCACGCTGAAGGCTTTCCCACACTCGACACACTCATAGGGCTTTTCACCAGAGTGTATTCTCTGATGCTTGATAAGGTCTGAGCTCACACTAAAGGCTTTGCCACACTGATTACACTCATAGGGTTTCTCCCCATTGTGGATTCTCTGGTGGATGATCAGGTGTGCCCTCACACCGAAGCCTTTCCTGCACTCGTTACAAGTATAGGGCTTCTCGCCAGTGTGGATTCTTTCATGCACTGTGAGGGTTGAGCGCACACTGAAGGCTTTGCCACAGTGATCACACTCGTAGGGTTTCTCTCCAGTGTGGATTCTCCGATGCCGAACAAGGCCTGAGCTCTGAGCGAATTTCTTTCCACATTCACTACACGTGTGCCGTCCTCCTTCTGTGGGCCTGTCCTCATGCTTTTGTACCTTGTTCGTACACTGGGAAGTTTTTTCATACTCGGGAATCCGTAATGTATCCCTATGATATATGCTGGCGATCTGCTCGTGTGGGTCCATCCTTACAAAAATCTTCCCTTCAGAATTGCCACCTTATTCGTACCACTGGCCTTGATTCCTGAAATAATAATAAACAGACTTTCAAATGGTATTTATTCCCTGCTGCTAAAGCAATAAGACAGGATACAGACTTAATTAGAACTCTCAAACATGTTGGATAAACCCAGGACACACCACTTGTATGACAGTCAGATCGAATGTTTTATTTAGTCTGCACGCCATAACACATCACAAAACTAACAGAATGAACATCTGACTCAAACGTCTATTTAAATTCTATTTAAATTATAAAGGTACCTAAAGCACAGAATCTGGAATATAAGTGAATATAAAAATAATGCATAGTTCCTACTTACAGAGACTTTCTATCGTATTTAACTAAATTGGGACACAAGATAGGAATTGAAGAGATTTGTAGACAGTAGAGCAGATGAAGAAGTATTCAAATAGAGAAGGCAAAAGAAGCAGAAATTCAACTGATAGTAAGTTTGGGAAAGTGACAGTAACATCACTGACAGCTGTGTTTTTACCACTCACGAAGTCCACGGGATTCGGGCTGTAAGAGAAACACGGGGCAAAAGCAGCTCTGCCTCTTGCTACGCTACTGCTGTAGCTGCTGCTGCTGGGACAGCACCTGGCACCAGGGACGCTCCGTCTCCCGTGCAATTGTGACAGAACAGACCCCTCATCTCTCCACAGAATGGGGCTCCTTCAGCCCTTTCCATCTTCACAGCTCAGACCAAGGTGCGGAAGCCTGGTGGATTGTCACCATTCTCTTATCTGCTGGGAACAAATGCAATTCTGTCTCAAAACTTGGTAGAAGTTTTGCCGCAAACTCAAATTACACATATTATCTCCTCTCTGCCTCTTTCCATTTTACAAATTGTTTTACGTCTCAACAGTAGTAAGTGGACAGCATATGCCCTTGATATGATGAGAATGGCACTTCATCTTCGGGGTCTTCCTCTTCCAAACCTGTAACATCAGTAAAATAATGAGAAACACCAGTCAAATCCCAAATGAGTGGCATTCTACAAAAAAAGTAGACTCCTCAAAACTGTCAAGATCCTCAAAGACAAGTCAAGTCTGAGAAACTGTCACACCCAAGAAGAGCCTGAGGAGATGTGAGATGTGACGATTAAAAATAATATAGATCCTACATGGGATCCTGGAACAGAAAAAGGACAGTAGGTAAAAAATGACTAAAATGTGAATAAAGTATGGATTTTAATAATAATCAACAATGGTTTAATATTTCCCCTAATAGGGGAAACTGAGTGTGGTGTATATAGGAACTCTCTGTACTATCTTCACAATCTTTCTGTAACTCTAAAATGTCTAGAGTGTCCAGAAACTATTCTGAAAATTTTATTTAAAAATCTGTCTATGCTGGGAGCCTAGCTGGCTCAGTCACAAGAGCATGAGACTTGATCTTGGGGTCATGTTGAGTGTAGAGATTAATTAAAATAAATAAATAACCTTAAGGGGCACCTGAGTGGCTAAGTGGCTTAAGCATCTGCCTTTGGCTCGGGTCATGATCCCAGGGTCCCAGGTTGAGTCATGCATCAGGTCCCTGCCCAACGGGGAGTCTGCTTTTCCCTCTGCCCCCTGCTTGCGCTCTCTCTTGCTCTCTCTCTCAAATAAGTAAAATCTTTAAAAAAATAAAAATAAACTTCAAAAAATTTGCCTATGCATAAGGAATAACACGGAGGACATTAGGAGAAGGAAAGGACAAGTGAACCGGGGGAAATCAGAGGGGGAGACAGACCAGGAGAGACTGTGGACTCTAAGAAACAAACTGAGGGTTTCAGAGGGGAGGGGAGTGGGGGATAGGTGAGCCTGGTGGTGGGTATTAAGGAGGGCACATATTGCATGGAGCACTGGGTGTGGTGCATAAACAAGGAATTTTGGAACAATGAAAAAAATTAAATTAAATTAAAAAAAAATTTGTCTATGGGGCACCTGGGTGGCTCAGTCGCTAGCGTCTGCCTTTGGCTCAGGTCATGATCCCAGGGTCCTGGGATTCAGCCCCACATCAGGCTCCTTGCTCTACGGGGAGCCTGCTTCTCCCCTGCCTGCAGCTCCTCCTGTTTGTGCTTGCTGTCTCCCTCCCTCCCTGTGTGTGTCAAATAAATAAATAAAATCTTAAAAAAAAAATTGTCTATGCAACACAAAGAAATGGAAAGATATTTCCTCCCCACGGATTAGAAGAACAAATATTGTTAAAATGTCTAGACTACAGGGGTGGCTCAGTGGGTTAAAGCCTCTGCCTTCAGCTCGGGTCATGATCCCAGGGTCCTGGGATTGAGCCCCGCGTCGGGCTCTCTGCTCAGCGGGAGCCTGCTTGCCTTCCTCTCTCTCTCTGCCTGCCTCTCTGCCTACCTGTGATCTCTGTCAAATAAATAAATAAAATCTTAAAAAAAAAAAAAAAAAGTCTAGACTACAGGGGCACCTGGGTAGCTCAGTCGGTTAAGCATCTGCCTCTGGCTCAGGTCATGAAACCAGGGGCCTGTAACTGTGCCCCACATCGGGCTCCCTGCTTGGAGGGCAGCCTGCTTCTCCCTCTCCCTTTGCCATTACTTACCCGCCCTGCCCCCCCACCCCCCACCAGCTTGTGCTCTCTGGCTCTTTCAGTCAAATAAATAAAATCTTAAAAAAAAAAAAAAAGTCTATACTGCCCAAAGCAATCTACACATTTTTTTTTAAAGTATCTATTTATTTGACAGAGAGAGCTCACAAGTAGGCAGAGAGGCAGGCGTGGGGTGGAGTGGGGGGAAGCAGGCTCCCTGCTGAGCAGGGAGCCCGATGTGGGGCTCGATCCCAGGACCCTGGGATCATGACCTGAGCCGAAGGCAGAGGCTTAACCCACTGAGCCACCCAGGCGCCCCCAATCTACACATTTAATGCAATCCCTATCAAAAAACCAACAGCATTTCCACAGAAATAGAACAAACTATTCTTAAGTTTGTATGGGACCACAAAAGACCCCCAACACCAAAAGCAATCTTGAAAAGAAAAGCAAAGCTGGAGGCGTCACAATTCCAGGCTTCAAGTTATATCACAGAGCTGTAGTCATCAAGAAAATAGACACACGGTCTATGAAACAGAATAGAAAACCCAGAAATGGACCCATACCTATACGGACAACTAATCTTTGACACAGCAGGAAAGAATATCCAGAGGGAAAAAGACAATCTCTTCAACAAATTTTGTTGGGAAAATAGGACAGCCACATGCAAAAGAATGAAACTGGACCACTTCCTTACACTGTACACAAAAATAAATTCAAAATGGATGAAAGCCCTAAATGTGAGATAGGAAACCATCAAAGCCTAGAGGAGAACACAGGGAGTAACTTCTTTGACATTGGCGGTAACAACTTCTTACTAGATATGTCTCCTGAGGCAAGGGAAACAAAAGCAAAAATAAACTACTGGGACTACATCAAAACAAAAAGCTTCTGCACAGCAAAGGAAGCAATCTACAAAGCTAAAAGGCAAGCTATGGAATGGGAGAATATATTTGCAAATGCCATATCAGATAAACAGCTAGTAACCAAAATCTTTAGAGAACTTACACAACAGCAACAAAATTATCCAATTAAAAAAATGGACAGAAGACATGAACAGACATTTGTCCAAAGATATGCATGTGGCCTTGGGGTGCTTGGGTGGCTCAGTGGGTTAAGCCTCTGCCTTTGGCTCAGGTCATGAT
This sequence comes from Martes martes, assembly GCF_963455335.1. Lineage (NCBI taxonomy): Eukaryota > Metazoa > Chordata > Mammalia > Carnivora > Mustelidae > Martes > Martes martes. The sequence goes on along the minus strand of NC_137893.1, from coordinate 147,366,628 downwards.
CTCAGGGTCCTGGGGTTAAGCCCTGCATCAGGCCCCCTGCTCAGTGGGAAGTCTCCTCCCTCTCCCTTTGCCTCCCCCCGCCCAGTTCCTGCTTTCTCCCTCAAATATATAAAATCTTTAAAAAAAAAAAAAATTAGAACTGAAAAAAAAAAGATACATATGTGGCCAACAGACACATGAAAAGATGCTCAAGGGCTCTGGGGTGGCGCAGTCAGTTAAGGGTCTGACTCTTGGTTTTGGTTCAGGTCCTGATCTCAGTGTCATAATATTGAGCCCTGGATTGGGCTCCTGGCTCAGTGTGGATTTTGCTTGAGATTCTCTCTCCCGCTGCCCCTCCTCCTTGTGCTCTCGTTCTAAAATAAACAAATAAATCTTAAAAAAGAAAAAAAAAAAGATGCTCAACATCACTCATCATCAGGGAAACACAAATCAAAACCACAATGAGATCCCACCTCACACCAGTCAGAACGGCTAAAATTAACAAGTCAGGAAATAACAAAGGTTAATGAGGATACAGAGAAAGGGGAACCCTCCTACACTGTTGGTGGGAATGCAAGTTGGTGCAGCCGCTCTGGAAAACAGTATGGAGGTTCCTCACAAAGTTGAAAATAGAGCTACCCTACGACCCAGCAATTGCACTGCTAGGTATTTATCTGGAGAATACAAAAACACTGAGTCAAAGAAATACACGCACCCCGATGTTTACAGCAGCATCATCTCCAACAGCCAGAGTATGGAGCCCAAATGGCCACTGACTGATGAATGGGTAAAGAAGAAACGGTGTGTATATATACAGAATGGAATATTACTCAGCCAGAAGATGAACAAAATCTCGCCAACTGCAACTTCATGGATGGAACTAGAGAGTGTACTATGCTAAGTGGAGACAAAGACAAATACCATATGATTTCACTCATATGTGGAAGTTCAGAAATATAAAACAAAGGGAAAATAAGAGAAAGAGACAAATCGAGAAACAGACTCTTTATTACAGAGAACACAATGATGGTTACCAGAGGAGGGGGGTGGGGAGATGGGTTAAACAGGTGATGGGGATTAAAGAGTGCATTTGTTATGATGAGCACCTGAGGATGTACAGAATCGTGGAATCACTCTTATACACCTGAAACTATTATAATACTGTATGTTAATCAGCTGGAATTAAAAAAAATAAAAATTTAAAAAATGAGTGTTTTTGAATAGGCTAATATACCCATTGGAAAGTCAAAATGCTCTAAAAAGACAATTAGAAAGTCTTGTTTCCACCACGATCCACCTCAGTTTACCACCCCAGCAGTAAGCATTTTTATTAGTTTGTTGTGTCTTTGAATGTTTCTTTATACAAACATGTATTTTTTTAAAAGATTTTATTTATTTATTTGACAGACAGAGACACAGCAAGAGAGGGAACACAAGCAGGGGAAGGGGGAGAGGGAGAAGCGGGCTGCCCGCTGAGCAGGGAGCCCAGTTTGGGGCTCGATCCCCGGACCCTGGGATCATGACCCGAGCTGAAGGCAGACGCTCAACAACTGAGCCACCCAGGCACCCCCAAATGTGTATTTTTTAAAGCATCTGGCTGCCTTGCTCCTGTTGTGCGGTGGGGTATGGAGGTTTCCACACAAGTCTGACTCAGGTTTGTTGTCACGTGGACACTACGCTTCGTGGCTTAGGAGCTGAACCATCTCTTACTGACACTGTTGTATCATGTTTCTCTAAATAACAGCTCCCTGGTACACACCTCTTATCTCCTTTAATCCCGCAAAGATGACGTTACAGTCCTTCTCTCATATATAAGAAAACTTAGAAACGGACAGATTTTTCGAGGCTGGACAACTAATCAAACAGCAGAGATGAAATTTGAACCTATATCTATTGCAGTCCCAAATCCTTCCACTCAGCACTCAGAAACTACTTCTTAATTTATGAACACTATTCCGATAAAAATACCAACTTTTTTAGAAGTAGTTTTTAACGTTCACATAGATAAGTAAACAAGCAAGACTCCCTGGAAAAACTGTGAAAAAGGAGGTAAATGGGGGCGCCTGGGTGGCTCAGTGGGTTAAAGCCTCTGCCTTTGCCTCATGTCATGATCCCAGGGTCCTGGGATCGGGCCCCACATCGGGATCTTTGCTCTATGGGGAGCCTGCTTCCCCGCCTCTCTCTGCCTGCCTCTCTGCCTACTTGTGATCTCTGTCAAATAAATAAATAAAATCTTTAAAAAAAAAAAAAAGGAGGGCAATGAAGGAACACTTGTTCTAAATTATCTTAAACAGATTATAAAGCCTCGGTGGGAGAGTGTCATACTGGCGAGTGAGACAAATGGCACAGAATAGAAAGTCCAGAAATAGATGGAATCAGAGGCAGAAATTTAGGACTGAACAAAGGTACTAAATCAGTAAGAAAAACATGAGTAGAGGACTCAATAAATGTATGGCGAGAACAAGGTAATCAACTGGAAAAATGTTAAACTGGATTCTTTCCTTGGTCTGTACACAGGTAAATATTCCAAATAAATTGAAGTTGCGTTACAAATGTAAAGTATAAAAAGTACCACAGGAAAATGGGGCACCTGGTATATATCTCTTCCGTACAGAGAACCAAAATTCCTGCAAGGTAAAAGAAACAAAACCACCTTAAGCAGAGTCAAAGATAAGTAAAAAATGGGAAACACATATACAACTTATGGCTCAGACAACAGGCAGCAAACATGGAACTCTTGAACAATAACATACTGTGGAAATGGCAGCTGTGAGCTGGGTGCCCTACTTCTCGCTCCACCCTCACTTTGAATCAGATTCTGCTGAGAATTCATAACAACACACTTATCCTGATCTTGTTAAATAAGTTTAAAAAAAAAAAAAAAAAGTCTCCCCAGGTCCCTCACTTCCAGAGCCTTCAGAAGACCACAGAACATCAAAGTTTTAACACTTACAACCCTCCTTTGGGGTAAACGGTCCCTATAGTTGGTATTTCAATGGCATATTCTTGGGTAGGAGCTGGAGAGACAGTGATTCTTCCTTTGTTCCTAGAGCTGGTATTTCTTGCAACATTACTTCTTAAATGTGTGCAAGACCTGGGACCTGGAAAAAAATTAAACACATGAAATTTGAATGAATCATTGTTAAATAAATGAATCAAGAGAGCAGGCTCATCCCAGGGAGTTATGGAGAAAAATAATGACAACCAAAATCTAGAGACTACTTCTGTCCCTATAATCTTGATAACAATTCTAGGCAGGTGCTTTTATCATCCTCATTTACATTTAAGCAAATGGAGGCACAGAGAGATTAAGTGATTTGGCCACAATCAGGGGTTTAGACCTACATGCTCAAAAATAGAAGAGAAATAAAAAAGACATGCCTCAGAGACTAAAAGTTTTATGAGGACTTAATGAATACCTCTCCCTTCCCCTGCTGCTGTCTGGGTTCATCCAACACAGCCACTTTCTCAACCACCTTTTGCCCCTCTACTGGTTCCTCTCCCAGACGGGCCTTGCAGGCCTCAGTCCTGCCGGTCAGAAATTGGCTTCAGCCACTGTCAACCAAGCTGCTGGAACCAGCTCAGAGCCAAGAGTTTTCTGGTAACAGAATTCTTGAAACCAGCAAAAACAACTCTACTTCTGCCACACAGTTTTGGAGTCTGCAATTTGGTAAATTTTTTTTTTTTTAAATTTAAGATTTTATTTCTTTGACAGAACAGGAGAGCACAAGGGGTGCGGGCCGCGGGAGCAGCAGAGGGAGAGGGAGAAGCAGGCTCCCCACTGGGCAGGGAGCTCCATGTGGGCTCGATCCCAGGACCCTAGAATCATGACCTGAGCCAAAGGCAGAGGCTTAACCATCTGAGCCACTCAGGCGCCCCCGGTAAGATTCCTCTTAAGGGCCTCTTTTTTCGTTACCCTTCTTCTGTAAAAGAAACACTATTTTACTCACAGAAAAAGCAAAGACGGCCCTAGCTGCTACACTAACGACCGAGGGGATGGGAGAATAGAACGCAAATAGGGGCTCATTTGCTAAGAAAGACTGTCGCATCGCCTGCTGGGGTAGCCCGCGTGGCCTGTGCCCCGGACTCTGGCCCGTCGTCGCGGAGCACTCCCGGCCCCGAGAGAACAGCAGCACGCTGGCTGCGAGGCGGTTCTGCGCGGGAGCGGATGGAAAAGTGGCTGCTTCCGGGGACGCGCGATTACCTCCCGCCAAGCCGAAGCAGAGGGGTGCTCTGCTTTCAAGAGAAACGTCCTGGCAGAAGTGGTGGAAAGCGAAGCCTCTCTTAAGTACTCCTTTCGCGTTGTCCGCCGTGTCCCCCTTTCCTTCGGAAAGGCGAGCCGAGGGTCTACGAAGAGGGCACGGTGTCGGACTCAGTCAACCTCGGGAGGTCGTAGGAAAGCCCAGGCTTACCCCAAGACGGAGCAGCCCCGAAACGCGAGAACACCCCTCTGGCCAGGCCGCACCGGGGCGTCGCCCCGCGACCCGAGGGACGGACGTCCCGGCCCCCGCGGACTCCGCCCGGGAGAGGGGGGCTATACCTGCGGGTGCCGCCGAGCAACGCCCGCCATCTCGCCGCACGCGGACCGGAAGTCCCGGCGCTTCCGGGGCGGCCACCCGCAACCCCCGGCGGGCCCTCTAGCGGCCCGGAGCGCCTGTGCCGCACCTCTCGCGAAGGTGCTTTCTGCGTCCTTCGCGTACTGGATTTTGCCAGTATGGCCCGGACGACTCTTGAATTCTGGAACATCTCCAGGTGGGCCCTACAGGATCCCTAAAACCGACACGCGGGACTGCAGGAGCTCGGAAAGCCAGAGCTGCAGATTCTCTGTGGTTTTAAGATTAGGGACCAGGACCAGGAGAGCAGGGCTTTTAAAACTTGACCGTGATAATACAGCTAACGCCTTCCAACTATTTCCGGTAAGAATTTGACTCAAGACACCAGTCAGTATATTTGTATGGACATACAAGCTGATAAAAGGAGTAGTTCCTAAAATGAAATATTACAGTTGTAGGCACTAAGTATGAATCCATTCCATGGCAGAGTACAAATTAAGAATATACTGCAAGGGTCAGACTTGATGGTATAACCAGCTGGAAAAGAAATGGGCAAAGCAGCAGGTCTCTTTCTACCTGTACCACCAACTTTAACGGTTGACCCAATGCAAGCCACATGGCCCCTCTGGACCTCCACTTACAGAATGGGTTAGAAAATGATCTCAAACATCACTTCCCAGACTAGCATTCTATGGACTATGAATAATTAAACACCAGATAAATGCAGTCATTTTTTCAGTGTGTTTACACACTGAAACCAATTAATTGTCTAACTTAAGCTGATCCTTTTCAAATCTGTTTAGGTGCCAAAGGGCTGCAAAATATTAATGTTCTTGAAAAAAACCTTTTTAGGGGTGTCTGGGTGGCTCAGTGGATTAAAGCCTCTGCCTTCGGCTCAGGTCACGAACCCAGGGTCCTGGGATCGAGCCCCACATCGGGCTCTCTTCTAGGCAGGGAGCCTTCTTCCCCCCTGCCTCTCTGCCTACTTGTGATTTCTGTCAAAAATAAATAAAATTAAAAAAAACAAAAAACAAAAAACTACCTTTTTAACTATAGGAAATCACATTTTCTCCTTTGTATCTGCCTTCCTATGTAAGATTGTCTGTTAAAAACTTTATACAAGTGGGTATGCATTTTACTTGGCAAACTCAACATTCTGGCTTGTGCCTTCCTTGGAGTAATTAACCCTGTTTAGAGGGATTGCCAAAGGGACCGTTGAAGGTTATGTGTTGTCCCCAAAGCTAAATCGTTTATAAGTTAGAGGCCCCCTGCTGAAGTTTTATCTTTGATTCTATGTAATGAGCCAAGATAGGGAAGGCTAGAACTAGATTTGTAGTCCTAGAACACCTACTTGGTAGAATGACGGATGCAGATCTGATGCTGAAAGCAACCTTGAACACCATCCTCAACCATTTTAAGATTTACCATCACCCCAACATGTATAATGCCGTGAACTCCTATCATTTAAAGCTTTTTCTTTTCTAATCTTACATACTATAAAATATATACACAAGATTCTTTTAAAGCTTGCCATAGTTAATTTTTCTAACTGCAGTGCTGGTATTCATCTTTCTTCTTTCTCCTATATATCTTAAATATATCTAGACCAGGGTTTCTCATGGCACTATTAAACATACAGAGCTAGATGATTTCTTTTGTTGTAGGGGCTGTTTGGGCATGCAGGATGTTAAGCAGCACCCCTAGCCTCTATCTCCTAGATGCCAGTACCATCATAACTGTCCACTGATGGTATAACCAAAAATATCTCCAGACATTGCCAATTTTCTCCAGTTGAGAACCACTGGATATAACCTCAGATATAAAAGCCTATTCTCAAGCACTTTTGAAATGATAGCTTTAGCACTGTAATCTCTAGTTTCTTATTCTTATTTTCTTCCTCAATGAACAAATAAGTTTGGCTAAACAAATGGAGAGATTCATATTTCAGTTTTTGCATATATTCTCCTAAAGTTGAGGTTTTTTTAAAAGGTTTTATTTATTGGAGGGAGAGAGCGGGGGGGGGCGGCAAAAAGGAGAGAGAAAGGGAGATGCAGACTCCCCACTGAGCGAAGAGCACTGATGATGGTGCAATGGATGTGGGGCTTGATCCCACGGACGCTGAGATCATGACCTGGGCCAAAGTCAGACATTTAACCAACTGAGCCACCCAGGTGCCCCTGAAGTTGGATTTTTTAGTCTTAGTCTGAGGAATAGGCAGTTATAGACGTACTACAGAAACAGATGTATGTACAAAGTGGTAAGAGAGACATATAACTTGAAAACAGCTTCAAAATTTCTGTAGAGAACTCCATAAATAATCCACACAATGATTTGACAAGCATTTATTAAACACCTACTGTGTGCTCAGCACTGTACTAGGCACTAGGGGGTGCAGAGATACAAATGTAAAAGTCATTATTCCTGCCCTCAAGGAGCTTACAATTTAATTTTGGAAATAAATACAAATGTGAACTACAATACAGAGTGCTAGAAAATAATTACAAAGCAACATATTAGTAGTGCATGGACCACAGTACAAACTCAAAGGATAAGTGCTGAGGCAGCACAGAACAAGGGAGGTCTCAGTGTGAGGAGAAGTCAGGGAGCGCTCACTCAGAAGATACAAAGAAGCTAGGCTTGAAGGGAGTGATGAACAAGAGCTGGGGCCAAAAAACAATTCAACAAAAGACACTGCATGACAAAGGCACAGAGGCAAGGGCTTGTAAGACAACAGCATGAACAAGATAAGTCGAGGTGAATATGCCAGAAAATGAGGCAGAGGCAGATTAAGCATGAAGCGCAAAATAATGGTAGAACTTGGAACACCAGTGCCCTGATAAGAATTATCGGCCAAGTGTTCTGGACTAAAAATGGATTCTGAGGAGAATCACCTTAGAAGCATGGGGAGAGGGATCTTGAAAGCAATGAAATCTTGAAATTTCTTGAAATTTCTCGAAATCTTGGAAGAATGAAATTACAATTACCTGGGCATCAGAATATACAGATTTGCAGAAGGCTACGAGGGGATGGGAGAAATGTGAAAGATCCAGCCTCACGGAGAAAACGAAGAACTGGAATGTAGAGTGGAGAGCAGAAAAAGACAAAGACAACACTTAAGATGGCGATAAGAAACAGGAAAGACAGGGCACCTGGCTGGCTCAGTGAGCAGAGCACAGGACTCGATATCGCAGTCATGAGTCTCAGCCCCACACTGGGTATGGAGCCCACTTAAAAAGAACAAACATACATACATGAAGGGCAGTGAGTCTATTCAGGATAAAGAAGCTAAGCAATAATGCCTATTTAAAAGGAAAATGGGAGCTGGGGGATAAGCATGATGAGGTCTGTTTTCAAATTCCAAGTTCTGTAGGTATCTGACCCACAGGGTGGGAAATATTAAGTTACTGAAATGAAATACAGCAGATTAAGTGTAAACAATCAAAACAGGTAAGTACCAGTGAATACAGAAAAGATACTGGGTAAAATCAGGACATGAGGGTTATTTTCTGTGGAGAGGAGAAACAAGACCAATAAAGAAAAGTGAGAAATTGGGGAAAATGATCAAAAAGGATCCCATAAGCCAAAGAAGAGAATTCCTGGGTTGCAGGGTAAACTAAGAGTGTGAAATATAGATCGAGAAGGACAAGAACTCAGAAAAGGCATTGAGATTTATCCATAGGACACTTAAGTGGAACACTGAGTACAAAAGCCAGTAAGAAGTTTCAAGAGTATCGTAATGAGAAAATGGGGTTGAGCGATGGATGGTACATTTGAAAAACTGTGAGTGATAGAAGAAAAACAGAACGGCAGGTGGACATGGGCAGTGACGTGGAAGGTTTTCCAGACTTCATGCTGTAGGTAAATTTCACTGTCATCCCAAATGCCCATATGCCTGGCCTGGCATGGCACATGGATATTTCATTTCCCTCCACAATTCTAGTTCCCTGGGGCAGTTTAGGGAGAAATATACTTGAATCTGTACACTACTGCTTAATCCTCTGAGTTACTCTTTTAAACATGTTTTACACGTACCATTTAACTTTCTAGTACTACAAACCATCAAAAGTATCAATCAAAATAACATTTTTCAGGGGCGCCTGGGTGGCTCAGTGGGTTAAGGCCTCTGCCTTCGACTCAGGTCATTATCCCAGGGTCCTGGGACTGAGCCCCACATCGGGCTCTCTGCTTGGCAGGGAGCCTGCTTCCTCCTCTCTCTGCCTGCCTCTCTGCCTACCTGTGATCTCTGTCTAATAAATAAATAAATCTTTAAAAACACACACACACAAAAAACAAAAAAACATTTTTCAACCACCAATTTTCCAGTAATTGCAATGGATCTGTACTATACTCTACGTTCCCTTCCCCAGTAGCTCCTATGGCCAGGGATACTGAATTTTCAGATGGCTGGCCAGGGTCAGGGTGTTCATTAGAGACATGGTAGCACAGTGGTCAACAGCATAGGCTCGAGAATCTGACACTGTAGGGCAGAGTCCCTGCTCTGTCACTTCCCAGCTCTATAACCTTGGTCTACTCACTCACCCTTCTAAGCCTATTTCCTCATCTGTAAAATGTGGGATATACTATCTATCAGAACCATGAGAAATGCTTAGCATATGGCTTGGCACACAGTAAGTGCTTAATAAATGTCAGCTATTACTATTTAGAGGCTCAGGACCAAGAGTAAAGCTAACTGCTCTGTATGAGAATCACCCACCACATTCTAGCACTGCCATCTTGCTCAATGGCAGAAATCTTTGAAACCTAAGACACGTCTTCTAGGACTAAGTTGAATGGCCACAGAGTTACAGAAGAACCACTTTATCATGCTGGGCCCTAAAATGAGATCATGATGGGAGAAGAAAGTATTGGTGAACAGTTCATCTCAGATTAAGAGCATAAAAATAGAATCTGCAGGATATAAAGGAACTTAGCACACATCACTCAGTCAGGAGCTCAAGATAAGGCCATAAAGACGGATTGACAACATTCTAGTACAAAGAGTGAGAAGTGGAGACCAAGAATGGACTCTACGTGTGCCCCCAAAGAGACAACAGCCTTTTCTACTTTCCTACACTATGCGGCCATTTCTGTATGTGGGCTAAACCAACCCTGATAGTTCCTTCAAGTCACAGTCTTTCCTTATTCATCCCAGCATCACACTAATCTTTCTAGGCATATTTTCTTTTCTCTGAATTCCTGCCAGATGCTTACTAATTATAGATTTAAGTAGCATGACTACACATTACTGTGAGTAGAGAGATGTTAGCTGGTACGCTTACAGGCATTTCAGTATGTTGTTCTGAGAGCTTTTACCTGAATAGAAGACAAGTGCTCCTCGGAACTACGTGGGAGGACTGTGTGGATGTGTGCACACATTATCCCTCTGACGATGTACCCATCCTAAACAGTATCTGCACACAGGCAGCACGGGCAGAATTGGTATCTTACAGAGGGTAAAGGCACAATTGAAGCAGAGAGCAAGAGTCTAGAAACCACCAGATTTGTTTCTGGTTTCTTGAATTTTCAAGTACAAGGGAATGATGAATGGAATTCCCTTCAAATGCAAAGGAACCTATAGGCCAAAAGAAAAAAAAAGGAGAATAAGAAAACAAAGGATAACGGAAAGCACTGTTCTGAGAAAGTTAACCAAGGAAGCCATGATGACAAATGACAGATGGGTATCACTCACTCAGTGAAACAGGGGTGATGTTGTTAGTGATCAGGTGGGCCACAGTTGGTCAGAGAAGGGATTTCATAGAGAAGGAATTCATGGTCCAAAAGGCAGACCTTTATGATGAAAGATTTTATGACCTTTTGAAAAACATCAATACATGTTAGTAAGTGTTGTTCCTATTTAGAACAGTCAGTGTGAAGTTGTGTAACTTCTCTTGGCATGCATCCTATTCTCCTGAACAGGATTAGTGGAATCAATTCCAATTCTGAAAGCTGATTTTGGAAAAAAGCCCAAAGTAACTCCAGTCCAAATGTGATGAACAAGTGGGTAACGGTCAAAAATGAGACGTTACTCAGGGGTCCAAGTCTTCCAAATATTTGGGGAAGCGGTAGCGCTACCGGACTAACCAGAAGTGCCGAATTTAAAGGACAAACCATGTTTGGATGCATAGAGTCTGGTGTGTTATTTAACCCAACCTTGTCACTTTACCGAATATCCTTTGGTACACTGAAAGCCTCCAAGAAAGATAGTGCCTGGTGATGATGAGTTAAGATACTGTGTCTGCTGGATTACACACGGAGTACACCAGAATTTAGAAGAAGAGGAGCTGTGAGGGGAAGTATTCGACAGATCGCCACGTGGACACACAGAGCTAATGTCAAGAAACAGATGGAGAATGAAGGGTGAGGGGCTAAGGCCATCTGACAAGGTGGGAGCAGGGTGATGACAGGAGTGACAGACCGTCCTGTCAGGGGTTTGTGCAGACTGGTAAGAACCTGAGAGGGCAGTACTGTAATGGGCCAGGCGAGCTGTGTGTACATTCTTTGTAAGGATTTTTAGGTCTTCTTCAAGCACCTCTGTCTCCCCTTTCTTCCACGTGATGCAGTAACTAGGATAGTGTCACCACCTTTGTGTACCACAGTGTACCGTGGGACGGTGGAAAGGAGAGCCACAAGTCGCCAAAAGGTACAACCACCCGAGCTCAAGAGCAGCCAGGCTGAGTCTCCACTCACCTCTTTCTCTGCTTCATTCCCACAACCATCACCTCCTTTGCTGACACACGTACGGGGGCTGGGGGTGGTGAAGGATACGTATGGATGCTCAATGACTCACTGGAGTCAGGGAAGGTGAGATGTGAAGAAAAATGCTGCAGTGCTGTTAAAAATATAGCATTCTGAGTTTGCGTGGGAATATGGTTTTCCACTGACTATCAGGAACATCAGAATAAAACAAAACGCACACTTAAGCATAAATACATTAAGTGTCTGTAAAAATTTCCCTAGAACTAGGTTCTTAGGAAGCTAAATACAAAATAAATTTCACACAGAGGCTGCTTCAAACTCTAAAGTGGCTTCTCAGATCAGATCTGCAGCACAAGTGCACCTCAGGGAGGTAAACGGGGGAAGGGGATCGCAGGAGATGGGAAGAAGCAGAGGAACCAGGAGTAGCCTCCCTCAAAACCTACAACTACTCCTCAAAAGACAAAATTAAGTGCCTCCACGACAAGCAACTTGCTCTAATGCTATTTTGTTTCTAAAGGATACATTAGGCTATCAGGAGCTCCACTCCCTCAGACACCTCCCCGGACAGTCAAGCTAACGCCCGTCATCAAGGCACCGGCCCAGACTACTGAAGAGCTACTCTACTCCGCCACCACTATCCGTTCTGACCCTGGTGAGGTTGCAGTGATGACACGCTTTCTTTTCACTACACTGAAAGAGCCCTCACCAGCATGTGGTTTCTCTAATGTGGAATAATGCCCAAGCTACGATTGTGCTTTGTTCCTAAACTCCTACGGATTCAGATTTTTCTCCACTGTGGATTCTCTGATGCCGAATGAGACTTGACCTCTGAATAAAGGCTTTCCCACACTCATTACACTGATAGGGCTTCTCCCCTGTGTGAATTCTCAGATGCTGTATGAGGCCCGTGTTCCCGTTGAAAGCTTTCCCACATTCTTTACATTTATAGGGTCTTTCTCCGGTGTGGATTCTCTGATGTTCAATAAGGCCTGACTTCTGACTGAAGGCCCTCCCACACTCATTGCATTTGTAGGGTTTTTCCCCAGTGTGGCTTCTCTGATGGCCAATAAGATGTGAGCTCCGCCTGAAGGTTTTCCCACACTCATCACACTCATAGGGCTTCTCCCCAGTGTGGATTCTCTGATGTCCAATGAGGTGAGAGCTATGACTGAAAGCTTTCCCACACTCATTACATTCATAGGGTCTCTCCCCACTGTGGATTCTCTGGTGCAGAATAAGGCCCGCACTCTGACTGAAAGCCTTCCCACACTGATTGCACTGATACGGCTTCTCCCCAGTATGGATTCTCTGGTGCAGGATCAGGCCTGTGTTTTGACTGAAGGCTTTACCACACTCCTTACAGTGATAGCGCTTTACTTTGTTGTGGATATCCTGATGGGAAAGAAGGGCTGACCTGTAACTGAAGGCCTTCCCGCACACGTTACACTGATAGGGCTTCTCCCCAGTGTGGATCCTCCAGTGGCGAACAAGGCCTGAGCTCTGAGCAAAGCTCTTCCCGCATTCATCACATTTATGTCGTCTCTCCTGGGTGGGATTTCCCCGCTGCCTCTCTAATCTGCCCAGAAGATCTCGGGCTTCTCCGTGCTCAAGACCCCCGATAACATCCCCGTTGCATTTGGCAGCTGTCTCTCCATGTGGTTGGATTCCAGGAGATATTACCTGTTTCGAAGATAATTCCCTGTTCTCATTCCTGGTCTCACCACCTGAAATTAAAATGTGGGAAACATCAAGCCAATGTCACTTTCTATTCTCTATGTTAAAAAGGAATCGAACATCAGGGAAATATACATGGAAAACTGGCAGGACACACAAAGCTGCCACCTGCCTCCAAATGCTGTCACAATACAGAAGGAGAAGAAAGCAGGGTCCGACGCAAGTACCACAGGCCAAATGGGGAAGAAGTGCCAGGAACGAAGGGGAATTTCGGGGGACAGAAATGGAAAAAAGCCGCGGTCACTGAAAGGGCGGAGCACAATGAGCTTAACAGGGTGAAATCCAGGTAAAGATTCCATGGGACTGGGAGCAGAAGAAATGAGTCCCACTGCACAGAATAGTAGCCAAAGTACACCCTGGCTCGGAGAGCTGAAGTCCACCTTATAGAACCGTTTCTCTCTGTTAGTTCCTTAGTTTGAACTCAACAGTGTCTTTCAGAAAGCTCACAGCTACCATCACATAACAAAGAAAGAAAACACCTTAATTGATAACAATAACCAGTGCTCTCCTTACCCAGGGAGAACATGTTTCGGTAATTCTCTGGCCTATTATCTCTACTGGGATCCTTCTGGGATGGATCAAGGAGCCACTCCTCTCGAATTAGGGACACAGCCATGTCTTCGATCTTCTCTAAAGTCTGAAACAAAACAAAATCCCCTTGTGGGACTGGCACTGTTCCAGAGCTCCAGCCCAGAGTATGGGAGATCCGCCAGGGTTGGAGAGGATCAAGAGGTGGGAACATACTGTGTAAAGGGATCTAAAGAAGCTGGGAAGAGGAGGGAAATGCACCAGATTTACTGGGGTTAGGGAAAATCAAGAAACATGCAAAAAGAATTTGGGGCAATTCCTGGTCTCTGGTACAGAGTCCAGACAGAAGGCCGATGCCACCCACGCTGTCAAGCAGAGCTATCGGGTTTCGGGGAGAAGGGGTCCAACTCACCTGGAACCCTGCTGTGAGAAGTGTCGCTGTCATCTCCTGGTCTCCAGGACTTCCCTTCTGGGAAGGGGTAGGACTCTGAGAAGTAGAGAGGGCTAAGAGGGGAGAAAGGAGCCAAGTGAGACCAGCCCTGTCCCACAGCTGCAGCCGCCAACTCTAACCCATCCCAGAGATGCTTGCATTTCAGAACATGTGCTTGTCACAGATTTTGCACAGAAAATGCTGAAGGGCCCCGGGCTGGCTCAGCAGAAGCATGCGGGTCCGCATCTCAGGGTTGTAAGCTGAAATCCCACATTAGGTACAGAGGTTCCTTGAATAAACTTTGTAAAAACATCTTTAAAAAATATAAAATAGAATGTTTATATCTTGGGCTCTGGGTCTACACCTATGGCTGCACACAAGACAGCACTTTGATGTCCCACTCAGCCTGAAGTTACGTGTCAAAAATAGAGTACTGGTTTACTTTTAACAATTTTTATTATTTTTTAAAGTTATTTTATTTGTGAGAGAGAAAGAGCAGGGGGAAGAGGGAGAAGCAGACTCCCCGCTGAACAGAGAGCCGATCCCAGGACCCTGAGATCATGACCTGAGCCGAAGGCAGATGCTTAACTGACTGAGCCGCCCAGGTGCCCCTGACTACTGGCTTCCTAACAGGAGCTGCTTTAGAGTTTCTTCTCTCTCACCAAAGCTACTTTCTATCCTTGTGCCTCTGTACAGTGTTTCTTTAGGTCCTGATCTCATTGGCAAATGGAATATGAGAACAAATTTATCTCTGTTAACTCTATTACCTTTCTGAAATGTCTACCACGACTGCCGCTATCTGCTTCCTACAGATGTCAGACATTGCGATACCAAAATTAACAGACTACTGAGTCTTGGGCAATAGGCTTTAGAACTTTAGACAACCACCGTGTTACTAACTCAAATATTAAAAATCAGTTTACATGGAACAAACTACTATAAATCACATAAATTAAAAAAAAAAGGAATGCGGAGCAAGTATGCGAGCAGACTAGAACATCTTGTTCTGCAAGAAGGTAAGAAGTTCTCAAAAAATGATGGGGAAATTTCCAAAGGATGGAGGAGCCAGACTAAAGGGGCCTCCTCTGACCAAATCTGAGACAATATAAGAATCAAAATAAAGACGGTGACAAAATAAAGATAGATATAGGTATTTTATTTCTGGAATAAAATAAGACCTTATGAGTCCATACTAACAAATTAATGAATAAAATAAAATAGGGAGGAGGGAACACTCTCTATTACAACACATAAACGTAGAAGGCATGACCCAGAAAATCATCATTTTGTAAGTCTTAGTAATCACTGATTCATTCAAGCAGCATCAATGAAAATTAAACTAGTGTTTTAGCAACAAAAGTTTGATGAGGACCAGATACTTAAACACACTCAGAAGTATCTCTCCATGGGCGCCTGGGTGGCTCAGTGGGCTAAGCCTCTGCCTTCAGCTCAGGTCGTGATCTCAGGGTCCTGGGATCGAGCTCCGCATCGGGCTCTCTGCTCGGCAGGGAGCCTGCTTCCCCCTCTCTCTCTGCCTCTCTGCCTACTTGTGATCTCTGCCTGTCAGATAAATAAATAAAATCTTAAAAAAAAAAAAAAAAGAGTATCTCTCCACAAATTACTTACTAATTATAAAGGGAAAAATAGTAACTTTACAGTGATTAACCTAGCAAGAATAATTTTAACCAAGTCATCAAAGATACCAATACGAGTAACAGGACAAATTCCTGTGCTACGGCGGCAAAGGCCCTGCCGGGGTGCTCCAGCCACACACGCGCAACTGGAATTTACGTGTAAGCAAACATCACACAGACCCAAACTGCAGCCACTCTATGACTGACCTGTACTCATCAAGAATGTCAAAGTCATGAAAGGCAAAGAAAGGCTGAGGAACTATTCCAAATTAAAGGAGTCTAAAGAGACACAGTAACTGCCCGCAAAGGGTACTCTTGGACTGGACTGGACTCAAGAACATCACTGGGACAACCGGCAACCGAAATAGGAGCTGTGGACCCAATTAGTACCAGAGCGGCATTACCTCTCCGAACTGTGATGCATTTGTTGTGGCTATCCAAGACAATGTTTCAGGGTGAGGAGTTATATACTGAAACAGTTACAAAGACAGTGGCACGATTCCAGCAAAACCTCAAAAACGCCTATATTGTTACTACACTGGCATAAAGAAATGTGTGAAGATATAAAAATCCCCGAGTTCTTTAATTTGTTCATGAATTTACCAACGGGACCGACAGTCTGTATTTGAAGCCTAGATAAACATTCAAACCCAGATCTTAGGACTGGTCTGTCAACAGAAATTCCACTTCCTGGTTCTCTAGGAACTCAACAGGCACTTTCTTTTCTACTCCTCCCTCCTCGTCAATGAAATCCAGCCCCTCACCTCTCTCTTGCGGCCCTTGGGGCACTGGAGATTTGTGCTGGGTTCCCACAGATCGGAGCGGAGTATCGGGCAGCTCTGGTGCAGACTCCGAACGCACCACCTCCTCCCAGAGTCCGTGTCCATGTGCACGGGCTGGGACCTGAGGACAATGGGACAGCTGCATTACAAGAAATTCCTTCATGAAAGGAAGCGAACAACATTAAGAGGACCAAGAGGACAACTATAGGGCTATGTGCTTGTTAAAACGAAGAAGAATTTCATCTACTTCCTAAGGGCAGTGAGAACACAAACATATCAATGAGCACCGAAAGGCATCATTTCTGCTGACGCCTTCCTGCCTTTTGCACTTGCAAGTCATGGGAAGTGTGATAAACGGAAACTTAAAGCAGGGCTATTAGACAGAAAAAGCTTTTGGTAACACCAAGGAAACCTGAGGTCTGGTCTCAGATCTGCCTTTAATTACGAGCGCCCAGAGAAATTCAAGTAACTGAAACTCTCTGTGTAGCAGTTTCCCACCTGGCAAACAGGAACAATCACGGTCTCAAGGATGTTATGAGAATAAAAAATGTACACACAGCCTTCGCAAAAATAAAAAGAACTCTACAGATACAAGCCACGCTGCGCTACAGCTGCGTCCATCCTCCTACAACAGAAATGGGACGCCCGGCATTTATTCTCCCCCTGCGGTGCTCATGTCCCTCCAGGCCACTTCCAGACCTCCCAGTCCCAGCGCGCACGCCTCCTCCTACTTACCGGCCGCCCTAATATGTCAATCTGCCTTTCCAAATCCTCCAGTAGGGTCACCACCTCCTCTCCGTTCTCCAGCTGATGTTCCTTCACCAGCGTCTGGAGCTCCTCAGGCAGGATGGTCAGGAACTGCTCTAGCACGAGCAACTCCAAGATCTGCTCCTTGGTGTTCAAATCCGGCCTTAGCCACTGATGGCAAAGTGCGCGGAGCTGGATCAGAGCTTCTCGGGGCCCTAAGGTCTCCTGGTAGCATAACTTCCTGAAGCGCAGGCGGAACAGCTCTTGGCCAGGAGGGTTATTTTCATGCAGACTAGACGCCTGGTCCCAGCCATGATCTTCCTCTACCTTGACGATGACAAGGTCCTCCTCAGGGGCTTGGTCGGATGGGGATGGGGCTGACGACTTTCTTGATTCTGCTGCCATTTAGGGCTGGAGCAGCTCCGGAGGCTCGTCCCCACTACCTTCTTTATCTTCTCAAGAACCTTCCAAGGAGCTCTTCAGTAAGGGCAATACTTGGGGTAGAGAAACTGCCAAACAATATTAAAGCAAGACAAATTTACTAAGACACCTTAACCAGCTCCTTACCACAGCATGTCCCTCATGGCTCAGTCATTTAAGGGATCCTCTCCACCGTTCCAGAAGTAACTCCTTACCTCCTTAGCTTTCTGCCACACCGAACACCCACCTGGACAACATTCCCTCCCTTCTGCTTCCTCTCTTTGGGGATGTGGTATATAGCAAACAAAGTCAGGAAACGACGCAGACTGGGTCTAACTGAAGATCTGCACTTAACCTCAGCTGGTACTCAAGTGATGCTGATAAACTTTCAGCATTTGCTACACCAGAAATAAACATTTCTACCCATTTCAGCTCTCAACTTAGCCCTCACACTCAACAGGAGATGAATCTCTGTATAATCTAGCTCAGGGTCTTGTCCAGAACCATCCTAACACCATAGGTTCTTCTCCACCTAAGTCATTATCCTACTGTGCTCTCTATCCTCCCTCCTGTCTCAAGGCTAACCACTTCCACTGTGGACCTTATCTCCCTCTATAACTCTCTTTGGAGCACTGGTCCTGCCTCTCCAAGGAACCTAAATGCCCTAACACATCTGTGACCCAAAAGTCTAGTCCCACACACTAATGACCTTTTATAAATAAAAGCATACAATAGGTAGTCTTTTGAGTCTGACATCTTTCACTTAGCATAATACATATGAGGTCATCAATGCTATAGAATGTACAAGCAGTTTATTCCTTATATGGATGTATGTTTATCCATCCTGAATTGAGAGAAAATCTCAAGGCACTTTCAATTTTTGATGATTACAAGCAAAGTCACTGTGAGTATCTACTACGACTTTTTGTGTGAACGTTTTCATTTCACCTGGGTAAATATCTAAAAGTAAAACTGCTGGGTCATATAGTAGGCATATGTATAACTTTATAAGAAACTGCAAAACTGTTTTCTAAAGTGGCTGTAACACTTTGCATTTCACCATCAGTATGTGAGAACCGCTGTTGCTTCATATCCTGACAAGCATTTGATATTGTTTTGTTTTTAATTTTAGGTATCTGAGTGTGTAATGGTATCTCACTATGGTTTTTTAAACACTTTTTTTAAAAAAAGATTTTATTTATTTATTTGAAAGAGAAACAGATCACAAGTAGGCAGAGAGGCAGGCAGAGAGAGAGAGGGAAACAGGCTTCCCACTGAGCAGGGAGCCCGATGTGGGACTCGATCCCAGGACCCTGGGATCATGACCTGAGCCGAAGGCAGAGGCTCTAACCCACTGAGCCACCCAGGTGCCCCTATGGTTTTATTTATTACTTATTTGCTTCTATTTTTAACCACTCTCTGGTATCTCACTATGGTTTTAATTTGCATTTTCCTTCTGACCAGTAATGTCGAGCATCCTTTCACATGCTTATTTGCCATCCGTAGATCTTTGGTGAAGTGTCTGCTCAAAACTTTTGTCTTTTCAAAATTAGTTCTCTTTTGAGTTTGAGGATTACTTACATATTCTGGATACAAGGCCTTTATAAGATATATGATTTGCAAGTATTTCCTCCTCTTCATACCTTCAACAGTGCCCTTCGAAGAACAGAAATTCCTAACTTTTTGAAGTCAAACTGGTCAATTTTTTTCTTTTAGGGATTGTGCTTTTGGGGTCATATCTAAGAAACCTTTGCTTAATCCATGGTCACAAAGATTTCCTCCTGTTTCCTTCTAAAAGTTTTATAGCTTTAAGTTTTACCTTAGGTCTATGATCCATGTTGAGGGTTTTTTTGGGGGGGGGTTTGCTTTTTAAAGTAAAATCTACACTCAGCCTGAGGCTCAAACTCATGATCCCAAGATCAAGAGTCGCACACTCCACCTGCACAGTATGAGCCAGGCAGGCGCCCTAAACTCTGAGTTAATTCTTACATAGACAGAGTTTGAAGTGTGAACAGCACACGATAGATACCAAATTGTTCCAGCACCATTTGCAGAAAAGATTACTCTTACCCACTCAATTATCTTTGCCCATCTTTGTCTAAAATCAATTGGCCATGTATGCGTGGATCTATTTCTGGAATCTCTGTTCTGTTCCACTGACCTACACCTTTATCCTTTCACCAAATCAAGCTGTCTTGATTACTGTGGCTTTCAAAATCTTGAAATCAAGTACTAAAGTCCTGCAACTTTATTGTGTATTTTCAAAATTGTTTAAAAAATTTTTTTAAAAGATTTTATTTATTTATTTGACAGAGAGAGAGACATGGTGAGAGACAAATACAAGGAGGGGGAGTGGGAGAGAGAGAAGCAGGCCTCTCACTGAGAAGAGTCCAACGCAGGGCTAGATCCCAGGACCCTGGAATCATGATCCAAGCTGAAGGCAGCCACTCAACGACTGAGCCACCCAGGCGCCCCTGTTTTAATTTTTCTAATTCCATTGACTTCTGATATAAAGTCCTACAAAGAGAAATCCTGGACTAGGATTTGCGCTGAATCTATAGCTCACTGACATTTTAATCTCCATTCTATAAACACAGTCTGGCTCTCCATTTATTGAAGTCTTCTCTGATTGCTTTTGTTAGTGTCCAAACTACATACTCTTAAAGGACAAAATAAAATGTTTTCTCCTTTAAAATCCTTTCTTGGAGTGCCTGGCTGGCTCAGTCGGAAGACCGTGTGACTCTTGATGTCAGGTTCGTGAGTTCATGCACCACATTGGGCGTAGAGCTTACTTTAAAAAAAAAAAAAAAAAAAAAAAAAGGAAAAAAGTCAAGTCAAATCCTTTCTTGATGACTCCAATTGGAAGTGACTGCCCTCTTCCTTATACTTGTTGCATAAATGTTTACTTTATTTGTGATGGTCAAGTGATTTTTATTTTAGGAATATGCTAATACAAAATTGGAAAATGTATTCTCTCACTCATCATATTCATAGAGAAGATGCATAACTTTTTTTTTTTAAGATTTTATTTATTTATTTGACAGAGAGAGATCACAAGTAGGCAGAGAGGCAGGCAGAGAGAGAGGAGGAAGCAGGCTCCCTGCTGAGCAGTGAGCCCAATGCGGGGCTCGATCCCAGGACCCTGGGATCATGACCTGAGCCGAAGGCAGAGGCTTTAACCCCCTGAGCCACCCAGGCGCCCCATAACTTGTTTTTTTGAACGTTACCTTTCTTGTAGTTATGTATTACTAGTTGCAAGAAGTTTTGACTTCCTAACTTAATTGTATATTCCCGATGAGTACAGATCTGTATCTTTTATTTTATTGATTGAAGAACATGCAAAAGCTATTATTTATAATACCTAACACAGAATATATCTATATTTGCTGAAAAGCAAGGTTTAGATACGAACCTGGAGGTCCAAAGAGTTCACTAATAGGGTCCTATTTCTTTGTGGGATATGTCCTATGGCCTTTATCTTTGCTAACAGACATCACCTCTCACTGGCACTTACAGTGGTTAAGTGGTCTTCCTGCCTTTTGGTTATTCTTTTATCCCATTTGTGTTCCACAAGGCTGCCTGCTGCGAGTTGAACGGTGTGCTCCCAAAAGATTATGCTGAGGTCCTAACCCCTGATCCCTGTGAATGTCACCTTATTTAGAAGTAGGGTCTTTGCAGATGTAATCAGGTTAAGATGAGGTTATACTAGAGTAGAGAAGGGCTTTATACAGTATGACTGGTATACTTTTAAGAAGAGACACAGAGATTGAGACATACAAAGAGAGGGCCATGTGAACACAGACACAGAAGAAAACTATGTGACTACAGAGGCAGAGATCAGGAGTTAGGCAGCCACAAGCCAAGGAATGCCAGTAACAACCAGAAGCTAGAAGAGCGTAGCCCTACCAACCCCTTGACTTTGGACTTCTGGCATCCATAACTGTGACAGAATAGATTGCTGTGTTAAGCCACCCAACTTGTGATACTCTGTTATAGTTATGTTACCCTATGAAATTAATACTGTGCTAGAGAGACTGTTTTAACAAATATGTAATATAACTCATGACTTTAAAATCTTTCAACAAAGAACCCAACTCTTCAGCCCAATACCCAAGGCCCTTTATGGTATGTATACCTGCCTACCTTTATCTGCTATAAGCTTACCTTCATATAGCTTTTTCCAAATGTGGCTTTCTTTCTTTTTTTTTTTTTTAAGATTTTACTTATTTAATTGACAGAGAGAGAGACAGAGCACAAGCAGGCAGAGGGATAGGGAGAAGCAGGCTCCCCACTGAGCAGGGAGCCGGATGTGGGGCTCCATCCCAGGACCCTGGGATCATGAGCCGAGCTGGAGGCAGAGGCTTAACCCACTGACCCCCCAGGCGCCCCTCTTACATCCTCTTTTAAGAATACTGGGTCAAGGGGCGTCTGGGTGGCTCAGTCAGTTAAGCATGGGACTCTTGGTTTTGGCTCAGGTCTTAAACTCTGGGTGGTAAGATGGAGCCTGGGGAGGGCTCTGCACTCAGCACGGAGTCTGCTTGAGATTCTCTCCCTCTGTCCCTCCTCCCTGAGCTCACTCTCTCTCCCAAATAAATAAACGGGGGCACCTGGGTGGCCCAGTCAGTTAAACATTTGCTTTCAGCTCAGGTCATAGTCCCAGGATCCTGTGATCACAGGAGTCCCCTTCTCTCTCTCCCTCTGTCCCTCCCCCCTGCTTGTATGCGAGCACATGCACACTCTCTCTCAAATAAATAAATAAAATCTTTATAAATAAATAAGTCTCTTTTTAAAAATACCTAGTCAAGTTTATGTATTTAGGAAGGTAAACTAGTCAATCTGTGAAGACTCTTCTCATCTCAAATGCTATAATCCTGTCAACTACCAAAGGTACAACTCAGATTTTATTTCATTATTATTTTTTTAAACATTATTTTGTCAGCATTTTGGGGGGAGTGGAGAAGATTTATTTATTTGAGAGAGAGAGAAAGCAGGGGCAGAGGGAGAGAATCTCAAGCAGTCTCCCTGCTGAGCTCAATCGTGGGGCTCCATCTCAGGACCCTGAGATGACCTGAGCCCAAATCAAGAGTCAGAAGCTTGGGACACCTGGATGACTCTGTCAGTTAAGCATCTGCCTTCGACTCAGGTCATGATCCCAGGGTGCTGCGATCCAGTCCTGCCTTCAGCTCCCTGCTCAGTGGGGAGCCTGCTTCTCCCTCTGCCTGCTGCTCCCCTATTTGTGGACTCTCTCTCTCCGACAAATAAACTTTAAAAAAAAAGGGGGGGGGGTCTGGAGCTTACCCTACTGAGCCACCCAGGTGTCCCAGAACTCAAATTTTAAAGCATTATTCTTTTAAGAGGTGAGAAGGAATATTTCCTTTCCTTTGGACTAAGTCAGTCTACTTTGGGAAGTTTGGGAACTGAAAATAAAATAAAACAAGAAAGAGACTTTTCAGGCTTTAAAGGTTAAGAAAAAATAAGTGGGGCAAAAGCTGTCCTTAAGAGTTATCTCCAGGGGCACCTGGGTGGCTCAGTGGGTTAAAGGCTCTGCCTTGAACTCAGGTCATGATCCCGGAGTCCTGGGATCAGCCCCGCATCCGGCTCTCTGCTCAGCAAGGAGCCCGCTTCCCCCTCTCTCTGCCTGCCTCTCTGCCTACTTGTGATCTCTGTCAAATAAATAAAATCTTAAAAAAAAAATTATAAAAAAAAAAAGAGTTATCTCCTACCACAGAAGCGGGTTTTAATACCGACCACACTTCACACCACCCACAGCACTAATTCAAAACACTTACGCATCTGATAAATCAGTGATTACCGCATAAATACTTTTAACTGAACCAAACAACAGAAACCTGGATTGTTCTCACAACGGAAGCGGCAGGCTTCATGTTGCCTGACAGAATGACTCGTGAGCCGACGGGGCCCTCCAGAAGAGCTCCCAGGCGTCTACGTCGGCGGCCCTTGATAAACGAGCTAAGGGTTTCGAGTCAGGCTGAATTCCAGATGTGCAAAATGTGTCTTTTGTACAATTACCCAGGCAACGCACCACCATTTTCCGAATACACCACAGAGAGCAGAGTAACAGCAAAAATAGGTTTCCAAGGATAATTAGGGTTTCCAAAAGCAAAATATTGAGGCAAAAAAAAAGGGGGGTGGGAATCGCACTGTGAAGGAAATGCAAAAAAACTGCGAAGTAAAACCAATTCAGACGGTGGACGCGGCTGGATAAAAGATAACGTGCGGGCGGTTTCCCATTTTAAGACAGGTAACATCACAGACAGAGGGGCGGGATGAAGAAAGCGACCCCCCAGGACAGGGTCCCTGTCAGAGAGTCTGGGGCCGCGGCCTAGGCTTGCGCCCGCGGGGGACCAGCCCCCGAGCCTCCGGCAGCCCCGGGCGCCCCCCGCGTCTGGGCCCCTCTCCAGACCCCCAGGTCCGTCCCCAGCGGCGGCCTAGTCTGGCCACAAAGCGCTCCCCTCCTCCACCTGGAGCCCGAACCGTTACTCACCGCGAGCAACAGGGGCGGCCCGGGGTGGGGAAGGCGGGCTGCAGAGGACCCACGGACCCCGCGGAGCGGCGGGGAGGAAGCCGGGAGGAAGCTGCAACCGGACCAGGACCCTCCGGCCCGTAACTTCCAAACCCGCGGAGGTACGACATCGACCAACGCGCATCTTGTCTCGAGGCACTTCCGGAAGCTCTCTAGGAACCCGGGAGGTCTGGAAGCTCTATGGTCGGCCGGCGGAGGGCTTCGGCTCGTCTGCGCCTGCGCGGCTCTGGGTCCACGGGTGGGAGGGTGAAGGTCGGCGTGGGCACGGGTCCTGCAAACCCTTAGAGACCTGCCAGTTGCTTGAGGAATTCCTGCCAGCCGCAGTTCATAGCCTTTGGGTTTCCCTTTGGCACCGAGAACAACTTACAGTGTCATGTTCAAAAAATCATGGTGATTGAGTATAAATTCCCAACGAATCTTTACAGGTGTTCAGCCCTTTCCTAGCTGGCTGAATTGTAATCTCACAAAACCTGTTTCGCAGGTGAGCGTTTGTAATGCTCAGTTTGTGACGGACGCTTCACTAGTAGACCCTAGTTTTCACACCACAAAGTTAGGGAAACAGGTCTACGTTCACATCTGCGTTCATTTTTTTGTTGCCTGAAAGAAGCCAATCTCAGCAGGTTACTGAGGACACGGCTAGGGAGACCGTGTTTCAGGCTGCTCTGAGGAACTGCTCCCGAGCTAGTTCCCTTGCAGGGGATTTCGTGCAAACAGGGAAGACTATGCATGTTTACCAGCAGCGCTCCAAATTCTTGACTCACAAGGTATAATCTGTTCGGCTGTAAAAGTTAAGATTTACTGATTTCCAGAGAGACATAAATCTTAATGTACACGTCATCTTGATGCATGATGCTTCTAGCGTATTTGATTGTTCAAAACGAGCGCCTGCAGGCCTCGGCGTTGCTGGTCTTCCGGTTCTTCTGTTTGCGGATCTCCTTGAGGTCACTGGAGATGATCACAGAAGGCTGACATTAGTTCCTGCTGCAGTGTTAGTGCACACTTCATATATCCGTTGTATTTAAGTTTTAACTTTTCAGACTAAATAGGATTTGGGGGGTGGGGATTGAAGAAAATGTCTTATTTGTGTTGTTTTGCACTCCCTCCTCCATTTTTATTACTTCGCCACCTTTCCTAGCCACCCACTTATTTTCTCAGATGCCCTTCCAATCTTCACCTTCATTTCCCCTCTTTATCTGTTCCTGCTGGTAGATGATGTGGAGAATAAAAGCAAAAGAAAAAAAAAATTAAACTTCCTTACAATTTACAAGCCATTGACAAGTGCCTGAGATGGGCAGAGTGACCTTCCTCTAGGAGCTTAGCTGCCACAATGTTAATACTTTGCTAGCAGCAAAAGACAGCCTTAGCTTGCATTAGCCTGACTTCCAGTGTGGAGGCCAAGAAAAACAAGGCTGTACCCACCTCGAGTCTAGCCCTGACATAAGTACAGCCATCTTGGCAAAGCAAAAGCTGGCACCTTGCATCCCCTCTCCACCCGCTCCCCTCCCCTCGGTAGTATGTGTGACATTCCTCAGCCACCCTTGGCTGCCCTAAAAGAAACACAAATAGTTAACTTGCGGAGATCACAATCCTGCAAGACAGGAGTGTCCTTCGGTTTACAAATGTCCTAGTGATTTACAACAAAGAAGTTACCTTCTCAATAGCCCAATTTCAAGAGACAAATAACTCAGTTCCTTAAGCCCTAATGTTGCCCTCCCCACGATAAAACTGAAGGAGGCTGAGGCAGAAGGAAATGTAAATAAAGTTAAATTTCTTCTAAACCTAAATCTCACTAACAAGGACACTTGATAGGAGAAATGTGAAACTTTATCTCTAAACCTCCAAGATAGTGTCAGCGATCATTCCCAAGCATATGACCCACTGATATACATCTAAAGGGTCTCACAAGAAGATTTTTATTATTGGTAATGAATAACCTTTTCCCCAGACAACAGCCAGCCCCTCAAGGTCCTGGAGACCTCGCTTCCAAAATTCCTTAGAGACTTACATCATTCATAACTCCCTTTGTCCTCACCCACCGCCCAATCCACCCCTACTCTGCCTTTGAAAAAACTCTGTAATCTGGCTCGGGGTCCCAGTCCCCACTCCACTGTGTCAGGTGTACTTGGGCCCAAGCTTAAGCTTGTCAAATAAACCTCGCTGTGTGACTTGCATTACCGAGAGTGTTCTGTCTAATTGAGGGGTGGTCCACTCCATACCCTAACAGTGGAGGTTTGCCCAGCCCCGCGGTCGAGGGATTTTGCAGGAGCCCTGCCGCCTGAGAGAGCCTCCGGGGGGCGCCCCAAACCCACCTCCCCGGGTTGCTCTTGGGGCCCCGGCATCTTTCAGGCAGGAACCCCATGTGTCTGGCTTCGCGGAAGACCGGACCCCTTGCCCGGCGCTCTCACGACTGCAGGCACTTCCGGTTGCCGGTGGTTATCAGTTCCAGAGCAGCTGGCTGGCAAGGCCGGCGCCGGGTGGGCGTGTCTCTCGGAGAGCGGCGGGACCGAGGGGCTGGCGGTAAGGGGCGGGGCGGGGCGGGGCGGGGGCGGTCTCGGTTGCCGGGCGCGGGCGGCGGCCAGGTGGGGACCGTGCGGAGGTGCGCAGGGAGCAGTGAGGGTGGAGCGCGCTGTGGAACGCGCACGGCGGGCACGGCGCCGTGAAACCGTGGAGATGGGCTGCCCCTGAGCCGGTGGACGCGGCTCTGAGGGCAGAGTGCGGGCCGGGACCCCGCGGTGGCGGCCGGTTACCCACAGGGCGCTCAGCCGGGGCGGGGCACGACCCGCTTCTCCCAGGGTCTTGAGCGTCTCTTTGGGGAGACCACCCGGCGGGGCTCCCGGTGCCCGGCGGGGTCTCGCGCTGCGGGGCTGACCCGGGCTGGACCGGGGCTGGCCGCGGGCATGGCCCTCCCCGGGAGCGCCGACGGCCGGGAGTGCTGCTCACCGGTCCCCCGGTGTCTTTTCCATTCCTGTTTGCTCTGCGAGCCCCTGACTGTAGGACAGGCTTGGAAGAACAGACGTCGTCGTTGTTGTTGTCGAACGCGTTTCCAGGCACCACCCCCGCGCCTGGGAATCTGTATTTCTGTCCCCGAAGTTATTCTGGAACAGTCAGCCCGGCCCTGGTTTCTGCCCAGGTGTCTTGGGTTTTACTAGTTGGAGCTAAAGAGGAACATACTCTAATGGCTGCCTGTTCCTGTTCAATATTGATTCATGAGATCGCCTCGTATGTCTGTGTCTCTGTTGGCTTCTTTAGGTTTTTGACCTCCTTCAACCCATGCCTGCCCTCCCTCTTCTGTTTTCTACATCTGCGTGGGTTTTTTTTTTTTTCTTTTTTTCCAGAGTTCACATAGAGAGACCATATAGTTTTTTTGTTTGTTTGTTTGTTTGCTTGTGTTTTTAAGTAATCTTTACAGCCAATGAGGGGTTGGAACTCAGGACCCAGAGATCAAGATTTGCAGGCTCCTTTGAGACAGCCAGGCACCCCAAGAGAAATCATACAGTATGTGTCTTCTCTGACTTATTTAGCTTAGCATAATGCCCTCAAGTTCAGCCGTGTTGTCACAAATGGAAAGATTTCATTTTTTAAAAAAAGAGCTGAGTAACATTCCATTTCTTTATACATGCATCCATCCATGGACACTTAGGTCGTTTCCATATCTTGGCTGTCATAAATAATGCTGCAGTGAACATGGGGGCACATATATCTTTATCAGTGTTTTTTTTTTTCTTCCTTGAATAAATAGCCAGAATGAAATCGCGGGATCATATACTTCTATTTTTAGTTTTTTGAGGAACCTCATACAGATTTCCACAGTGGCACCACTTTACTTTCCCACCAGCAGTGCATGAGGTCTTCCTTTTCTCCACATCCTCATCAACACTTGTTATTTCTTGTCTTTTTTATAATAGCCATTCTAACTGCCGTGAGGGTAGCTCCCTTTACTGTAACAGAGGCTTGTAAGGAGAGAGATCTTATCTTGTTCTGCGCTGAGTCCTCAGTACCTAGAATACGGGCTTGGCACTGAAGGGGAAGAAAAAATTCTTCCTGTACCCTTTGTGGTCTCCCAGTTGGACTAAGAATTAAATTTAATGGAGACAGATTAACAGTAGAAAAGACCAGATGGAAGCCCAATAATGAACTTAAGACCTAAGGAAATGACCAAAGCAGGCAGTTTTTAAACTTTTCAGACAAAGAGATGATAAATCTGAGGATTTGACAGGATAAAGAAAATAACTTTGGGAGCTTCAGTTAGTAAGGAATTCTAAACAGAACTTGGGCTGGGGTGGTAGATTAGTAAACCGTAACATGGGGTCTAAATTTCCTATCTCTGGTAATAAGGATGTCTCTTTACCTTCTGGTACTGGGAGGGTACCTTTCACACGGGAGATTTATTTCCTGCTTTCAGGGGGACACAGAGGAGGTCTCGGTGTCCTTGTACCAGCTGTCTTTTAAGTAACTTTTGTTTAAAATAATCAGTCTGCCATCGTGGTACATTTTGGGGGCAGCATGCCCTTGTCTCTGTAGCACATAGCATTGTGCTCAGTAAGTACTTGTTGAATAAATCAATAAGAAGAAATAGGTAAAAAGTCCTTGGCATCATAGAACTTAGTCTCACAGAATTAAAGTCGTTTGAGGGATGACTGAGTGGCTCAGTTAAGAGTCTGCCTTTGGCTCAGGTCATGATTCCATGGTCTTGGGATCTAGTCCTGCATCATCAGGCTCCTTGCTCAGGGCTCCTTGTTTGGCAGGGAGCCTGCTTCTCCTCTGCCTGCCACACCCCTCTGCTTGTGTGCATTCTCTCTGACCCCCCCCCAAAAAGTGTTTTGAAACATAGAGAATTGGATGTACCCTGAGGTGAGATTTTGATCAGACTGTCCAATAAATAGGAATATAATGTGATCTACCTATGTAAAGTTTTCTAATAGCCACATTAAAAAAGTAAAAAGAAACTAATTTTAATAGCATATTTTATTTAAACTAGTATATCCAAAATATTAACATCTAATCAATATAAAAATGAAATATCTTACATTCATTTTTTATACTAAATCTTTAAAAGCTGATTTGTTTCTAGTTTTTGCAAATTTCAATTCAGTTTTCATCGAAAATAATTAGAGATTATACAAAATTTAAAATGTTAAAAGTAGGTTCACATACCCAAATTACACCAATCATAAAGGTTTTCCAATAACTGAATTGTTTTAAAATTTTATTAAAATTAAATGAAATTAAAAAAGTAGTTTCTTATGGGGCACCTGGGTGGTTCAGTGGGTTAAGCCTCTGCCTTCGGCTCAGGTCATGATCTCAGGGTCCTGGGATGGAGCCCCACATCTGGCTCTCTGCTCAGCGGGGAGCCTGCTTCTCCCTCTCTCTCTGCCTGCCTCTCTGCCTACTTGTGATCGCTCTGTCAAAGAAATAAATAAAAATCTTAAAGAAAAGTGTAGTTTCTTAGTTGCATAGCCATATATACCTGATGGCTGCTGTATTGGACAGTGCAAATCTCGATCAAAAAGTCTCTGTTCATGGTTGGGTTAAGGGGCAAAGGAGTGGGTAGCACCACAAGTATGGGGGGCGGGGGGAAGAGGAAAGTCTTAAAAAATGCAGTGTAAGCTCATCTGAGGGCAGATTCCTCTGGTCTTCAACAGTGAGGTGTGGCTTCCTAAAGCATATTGATTCTTCAGCATGATTACCATTTAGAGCTTAGGTACTCTGGGAATCATTTTTGGGGGTAGGAGAAGGGTCTAGCAGTGTTGGTTATAAGCACCATCTCTATGTAGACTCTTACTGTATATGGTGAGGAGCAGTTATGGAAATCAGATTATTTTCGTACAGACCAGTTCTCAACTGGGGGTGATTCTGCCCCTCAAGGGGGCAGATGCTCCCCCATTTAAAAAATGCTTGTTTGTCACAAGTAGGAGGTGTGGTAGCATCCAGGGATTGGAAGCTGGGAATACCCCTACATGCCCTACCCTGCAGGGGACAGGGCACTAAAGGAATGTCTGGCTGAAAATGTCAACAGAAGCAAGATGGAGAAACCTTGCTCTAGATGATCTGAGGAAGAAAGACTGAGCAAGCTGTTTCTTCAGAACCTCAACATGACTCCCTTGTGGGGTCAGTCAGGGGAGAACAGCTTGTTTTGTTGATGTCAAGGTTTCTAGTTGTGTTTTCACTGTTAATGGACTTTTGGTTATTAACAATAATGTCATGCTCAGGATGAGAAGATAAATACGGGCTGTGCTCATAAGATTCAGTGTACCTTGGGATAAGGAGCTCATCTGTTCTCCTTCGTATGGCTTGTATCCTGTGATCGAGGCTCAAGTGTGATTGATGCCAGTTATTACATTGTTACTCTCTTCTCTTTCCCTATCAACATCTCTTGTTTGATCTTTGTTCTTTTCCCTGTACCCTTGTTCCTTTTCATTTTCTCCCTTTCCACCTAATTCACCAATGGTCACACATACCTGCTATAGCCCCTCCTCCCCCAGCACTTACTGTTTCCTCCCTTCAGAGCTGTTGGTTCCTCATTCAGAACCACCACTTCACCACCATCCCCATCTGTGTCTAAGAGACCGGCCCTGTACACCCTTTAGGGGCCTCTTAAAATCACAGCTGTCTTGTTAGTTCACAAAACTTCAAACTGCAACTTCTTGCCTCTTTCAAAAAAAAAAAAAAAATCCTAATCTCTCCAGAAAGATGGAAGGAGCAACGCATATGCTTCTGACACAACTCTTTGAGAAACTGGGTTCTTCTAGCGTGGGTGCTGGGTGCTGAGGAAGGCTCTCTGCTAGACCCAAGCAGCTGTAGCTGCTGTGTCTCCCGTATTGCATCTTCTCTTCCGGTCATCGTGGCTGTGTTTGAACGCCCTCCCCAGGTCTTTCCTTTGGGCTTCTACACACTTACAGGACACCACCACCTGCTGCTGCTGGTACCAGCAACTCAGAGCTTTAACCTCAAGCCTCCTTTGCCCGTACCTGCACTTCTCCCAGGTTTCTCTCGCCTGCAGCACTCCACGCTGTGTCTGGCCCCATATATTTCTGTCCCTCCCTCTGTTATCAGATGGTGGACACTGTGGTGGCAATTTGGAATCAACACCAAACCTAAAAAAAGGCAGCATGGTCTGTCTCAGTGCTCCAAACTAATCTTCACTAGCCTTTGAAGGTATACAACTTGAAGACTAGAAGAGTATTCAAAACTATCTGAGTAGAATGTTCTAGCATATAGAGGATAAAGGAAAATCAGTAGGTCATGTCTTTATCAATCTTAGGAAACCTAATCTTGTGATATCCAAAATGATCTTTCTTACCATTGCAGAAGCGTCTCTAAATTCAAGAAGGGATCATATCAGAAATATGAGCTTTTCAAAAAAAAGAAATATGAGCTTTTCTTTCACAGAGACTGCGAACAGCTTCTATGCTTCTCAGCAAGACAAAAGGTAAAGGGGGAAAAGCTATCACTCAGCATTGAGCTTTATTTTTAAAATAAAGATGTTTCTAATATTAAAGATTTAATACTTTACTTTTCATGACCATTGAAAAATCCTTTGTTTCAAATGCTTTGAAATATGGCTCAGATAATTATAAATCATAAAAACAAGTATGAGTGTGAAACTTGATGTTTTAAAATTTTCTACCAGTTGATCTAGATTCAAAATAAACTTACATTTTCTCTTAAAGCAGCATTACATTCAAAATACATAAAAGTTCAGTTTATGGTGTTGGTTCTCAAGGAGTGATTTAAGATTCATCTTCCAATAGTAATAAAGACAGAGAAATGACTGTGGTGGTTTAACTACTCGGGCAGAAGCAAGTGTGTGTAATTCTTGTCCTCAGGAAGAGATTAGATCCCTTCCTGCTTATTCTGGGGATGGCTGTTCCTAGAACCAGTAATTCACGGTTCGATGGTAGTGTACATTTGAATGTGCTGGGCTTCTGGTCACAATTTATGTCATTTTATAGTATTTTCAAACTAGGGATGTAAAACTGTTGCAAGTACATGAACTGCTAATACATTTCCAAGCCAAACAAAAAAATTGGATTGTTTATTAAACTCCTGAGAGTCTCAGTTTCTTATCAGCCTAGGTATCTGATGGGATGCTACTTTGTAAAGGTAGTTACACTCTTGTTTTAGAGATGAGGTAGTAACTTAAGCTTTCAATTTAGATTATTTGGTTATTATATTTACTTTAATAATCTTCAGTCATTCAGTTATAATACACTCCTTTTTTAAGGCTGGAAAAGTGCCATAAAGTTATTACTAAGTCCTTTTTTAGAGTGTGTGTATTTTATCTCCTGTTGCTACTACAGTCTCCTTAGGTGTCTCTTTTATTACATTCCTGAACTCAGAATCACACAATATATAAGCTGGAAGACATGTTACTGGTGATTGGTTAGACACCAGCGTCCTTTAGAACTCTCTGCAATGATAAAAATTATGTGTCTGTGCTGTCCAGTTTAGTAGCTGCTAGCTGCTTGTGATAAGGAACAGAATTCTCTACTTTGAGTGAATTTAATTTTAAATTTATACAGTGTCTACATGTGTGGACACTGGCTACTACACTGGACAGTGTAATTCTGGACCAATCCCTCCCCATGTCTCTCAGTTTACAGGGACCTGAGACTCAGAAGAGGAGTTGATTTATCCTCAACACGGTCATCTCCCTTTCCAGCAGCTTCTACTCATCACTCACTGCTTTCCTTTCCACTTGAATGTTTTCCTTACTCTGCTACTTTTCTGATGGTTTCCTCTTTTTTAGCATTGGCAAACAAATTCCACAAAACGATTACACCCCCTGTGTTAGGCTATTTTATCAGTAGTGATGGGAAACAAATATTTAGTATTGTTTGAGAAGCAGCTTTAACTTAATACAGCATACCTTTAACTTAATACAACAGAACTCTACTGTGTCTTGTACAGAAGGGGAAATGAGGGCAGAGAAAAATGTGAATGCTTTGCCTAATGTCATACACGGAATAGTCAAGTAAAAAAGAAAACTGAGTAGTAGAATTCACTACCTTTCAACCAAGAAACATCGTTATTTTGGGCTGCAAGTGAGCAGGCTTGTCAATAGACAAGGGTTTCTGAAATAACTTTAAATGCTTCCTAAGAAACTGAACTAATTTAGAAAGAAAAGGAAATCTCAGATAGATTCTCTGGTGCCAGAGAAGTGTTCCATGATGATTGAAGCTTTGCCTACATTCAGGATACTCAGTCCCTAAGGCAGATTCTCTGGTAACTAAGGAGACCTGAGTAGCTAAAGAATTTCTGTTACTTCACCATCTTAGTAGAGCTTATGTGCTGTATGAATTCTCTGATGTCTGATCAGGGCTGAACTCACACGGAAGGGCCTCCCACACTCATCACATTCATAGGGTTTTTCACCTGTGTGGATTCTCTGATGCTGAATAAGACCTGTGCGCCCACTAAAATCTTTCCCACATTCTTCACATTTATAGGGTTTCACTCCAGTGTGCACTCTGTGGTGTCCAATGAGATGGGAGCGTTGAATGAAGGCTTTTCCACATTCATTGCATTTGTAGGGCTTTTCTCCAGTGTGAGTCCTTCTGTGCTTACTAAGGTCTGAGCTGTGACTGAAACTTTTCCCACAGTCCTCACATGCATAGCGTCTTCTTTCCCTCTGTTGCCACTCTAATCTGCCCTCACTTTCAGTAGCATTTTTGGATTCAGGATGTTGAAGAATGTCTTCGTTAAGTCTGTCATTTATCTTCCCAAGGAATTCTGTGTCCTTGGGCATATCTTCCTTCTGGGACAACACTTGATTCTTAGTTTTGGTTTTATCACCTGTAACAAAGTACACAAACATGTCCTAGTCTAGTTTGAGAAGCAAAGCCTATGAAAGAATGAACACGTAAATGTTATAAATATGTTACAAAAAAACAAAGTCACATACAATGCACAAACTAGATATTTGGCACTGTCAAAACATATATGACAATGTAAGGAAGAGATTAAGAGGCCAGTGGGGAAGAGAGCAGCAGAATACGTTCTTTGGGAGCTGATTAAGAAGAGAGGGAAAGGCAGTGATGTGGATCACAATGATGTGGATTACCTGGCAATCCTGTGCAAAGGCAGAGTGAGTGGTAAATGAGGACTGGAGATATGCTGAGGATAATTAAGAGGAGCAGACGGGGATCGAGGAACAGAGCTGGGAAGGGAAGTAAAAGTTTGGGAGAAACATGCAGGGGCCTGAAACACAGGTGCTTAAGTGCTAGCAAATTCAGTAAAAGTGGAGGACAGTGGGATCAGGGATCTGAGAGGAATGCAGTGAATAGGAACCATCAAAGGAGGGGAATGTGTGAAGGATAATAACTAAAAGCAGACTTAAGAGCATGTAGGTCAAGATAAATCCAAGAAGATTAGTAGGAAGTGACAATGGATGGTCTGGTGTATGTGCTGGGTTGAATCCTTTTTTCTGAAACTATCATCTCTTGCTGTCCAGATCCTAGCACTGTGGTTCTCAAACTTGTGCATCAGAATCACCTTGGATGACTTATTAAAACAGATGCCATGCTTCCCGACCCCAGAACTTACGATTTGATAAAGCTGGAGTAGAGCTCAAGAATTCGCATTTCTAACAAGTTTCCTGGCGTGATAGATACTAATAGTCCAGGAACCACACTTTTGAGAACCACTCGCGTAGGTATTATTCAAGTCCATCTCAAATGCTCTGTCCTCCAGAAGTCTTCCCTAATCTCACAATTGGATGTGTTCCCTCCTTCTTCCTGTTCCCCACGTCCTTAACCCCAAGCTTAGTACAGAACAGCACACAATAGCAAGTATTTGTTGAGATGAATTTTATCAGACAATAGCTCTTTTGATGATTTGGAGGGAATGGAAAGTGTCACCTATTTGGTCATGCTGTGACCACCATCTCAACAAACCTAGGAATCTTCACTGTGAACAGTCATTTTATTACGATTTTCAGTGGTCACCTGGCATGAGAGAAGCAGCAGCAAGAGCTACCAGGATATTTCAGTGCCTGAGCTGGGGGCGGAACACTGGCTCACATGGCTGAGTGCCATGCTATGAAGTCCGCTCTGCACTGTCATCACCATGTCCCCTTGCTACGAGTCTTTCTCAAATTGGTTCTTCCTTAATGATCATTTTTTTAAAAAGATTTTATTTATTTATTTGACAGAGAGAGACACAGCGAGAGAGGGAACACAAGCAGGGGAAGTAGGAGAGGGAGAAGCAGGCTTCCTGCTGACCAGGGAGCCTGATTCGAGGTTTGAGCCCAGGATTCTGGGATCACGACCTGAGCCAAAGGCAGATGCTTAACGACTGAGCCACCCAGGCGCCCCCTTTTTTTCTTTTTTAAATCAGGCAGTAGACTTTCTCAAAGTTTGGATATTTCCTCTTAGATGATATTGTTCTGGAACCTAAATGCCGTATTATCTTTGGCTAGAAAGGACTGGACTAAGTTAGAGCCAGGAGGTCTAAATTCCAGCCTTGGAATTGTCTGATAACTGTTTAAATTTCAGCAGATGACCGCTGTTTTGGTTTCCTTATCACCTCTGTGCCCTCTTTTCCTATAGTTTGATTGGATGAGGGAATGTATAGTAAAGCATTTATAAAAGTATAATGTGTGACAGAAGTATTGCTGAGTTAGTAGGGTAATAATGATCAAGCAATTCATGGTAATCAGAGACACCCTCATACCATTAAGAAAAGTGTTCTCAAACATCAGCGTATCGGTTGGCTCAACTGCTTCTTTTATATACAGCTGTCACCATTGGTTGGCTTTCCTGTGGCTTAATGATGAAGATGAATATTAATAAAAAAAAAGGACACAAAACTGAGTGGTCAGTCTACCATCTTCAGTGTGATCTACTAGTCCTCAGGATGAGTCTCTCTCTACCATGATTTCAGGAGAAATCTAGAAAAAAATCTCACCAGGACTTCAAGAGGCTTTTTTTTTTTTTTTTTTTAAATACAGGGTTGGTTTTTCTTGGTCAGCAATTGAAATGATAACCCTTAGATCTGTAATTGAACAATGTACAGAATAATATTGTATGGAAATTGTGAAATGGGAAGTTTTCTCATCTTAAGGATCTATAGTCTATTTCTGGGTCAACTGGAATTTCAGGGCCTTGTTTATGTATCTCTTCCAAGTGCCAGCTAATCCCAGGCCAGCAGGATTCCAAGAGACCTTCTTTCAAAGATTTACTTATGTGAGAGAGAGAGAGTGAGAGTGAGGGCATTAGGGGGAGGAGCGGCAGAGGGAGAATCTCAAGCAAACTCTCCACTAAGTATTGAGCCTGATGTCATGACCCTGAGTTCATGACTTGAGCCGAAATCAAGAGTCAGACGCTTAACTGAGTCACCCAGGTGCACCAAGAGACCTTTGTTTAGAACAGACAAAATGAAAAATATTTGGATCTAACATCTTTTGCCAGGGCTGTCCTTCCAATGTTATTTTGGCATATAATACTAAGAGTCCTTATCAGTTAGAATTTGAGATAAGTCCGGGTCGATAAAGATCATCTGTACACACTTGTTTGACAATCTAGGGGAGCAAGGACAAGGTTAAATGCTGAGTGAAATGAAACTGGAATGGAGTTAAGGAGACTGTCATTTATTTGCTACTGGAGAGTCAGTGTTGTGGGTTAGTTAGTTCCCTTTGAAATACTTTAAAATGTGCTACAAAGAACTGCCAGATACTCAGCTCTCCAAGTTCTTTTGTCATCTACAACTATAATTTTCTATTAAGTGACTATTGCTATTGTAATTCCCAGTTATGTTTATGGAGAGGAGTCCTATTATCCTAGCCAAAAACTAATACAAATAATAGTACCTTGCTGGTATGGATACAATAATTTTTTTAAAAAGATTTTATTCATTTATTTGACAGAGCAACAAAGCACAAGCAAGAGGAGCAGCAGAGGGAAAGGAAGAAGTAGGCTCCCCGCTGAGGATGGAGTCTGATGTGGGGCTTGATCCCAGGACCCTGGGATCATGACGTGAGCCCGAGCCAGATGCTTAACCAACTGAGCCACCCAGGAGCCCCACAATGAGTTTTTTTAAACAAAAAATAAAAGTCTATCTAACAATAAATTTATATTTTGAAAAACAGTGACTTTTTGGTACATTATCCTGATGGCTTTTAGTAATTGTTCTGGACCAGCAGGCAGGAACCTCAGGTTCTGACTGTACTCTCAGCTCTGCCTTTTACTCTTTGGAAACCTAGACAAGTCACAAGCACTGTGGGTATATTTCATCAACTGTAAAACGAGGATTTGGACTGGACATCACATGCGTTTAGGTCCACATGCTTTTAATAAAGTTGAGACACACATCCTGAAATGTGTCGTGACTTCTGCAGAGTTTGTTTTTGTATTATTTTGGTGGGTTTTGTTTTTTGCTTGTCTGTTATTTTGGTGGGGGGTATGGTGGTGGTGGTGGTGGTGGTGACACAGGTAAAAACTATGTACGACCCTTGGTGCTGCACCTTAGGAAAAAGTCCTATTCATACTGTTAAGAGTAGACAGAAGGGATTCCCTAAAAATTCTCAGGCCTCACAGGATAGCTAGATTTCATGAAGCACCTTTTAGTAGATTAGATTAAGAAAAGACCATTCCTATTTTTCTCCTTGAAAGGTTACTTTAATAGCCCACACATGTGTAAACCTCTACAATTTTAGGTATAAGAACTGTGTATTTTTCTGAATTTGTAACACAAAATAGAGTGGAACTAGTCTAGAAATAATCTATTAAAAAAAGGGAAAGACCATCTAGACCTTAAAAGGTTTGCATAGACTATCCATTAGTCATAATCCTGTATTCTCCATAGAATTTAGCATGTTGACATGTTAAAATATTATTGTGACCTGTTTCATGACTGACTGCATGTCCTGTCTCCTCCCAAAGGCAGGGAGGGAAATTTCTTATGATATGCTTGCTCACAAAAAAAAGGTGGATACCCCACATAGTCGAGGTTACTAAAGCTTATTAAAATAGCCTGCATCTTTTAGCTTCTACCTTCTGAAACTATTCTTGACTACCACTAACTAAATGCCAAAATCAGTAAGTGGACGCTTCTCAGTTCTGATCCTGTGTGCCACTGGTAGCACTTGCTATAACTGACTGCAGCTCCTGGTGTCTTCAGTGACACCACCCTCTTCTGCTTCTCATGTCTCTGACAGTCCCTGATCTCTCTTTTTTATAGAATCTTCTTCCTCCACTTGAACTTCAAATGGTGGCACGCCTTCAAAATGTGCACATGCCTCTCTGCACTTTATAGATTCTTAGTCAACTTCATCTACAGCCATGTTTTCTATCACCTACCAAGGGACGATTCCCAAATCTCTTATCTCCTCCCACATCTTTCTCCTACATCTAGAACCTTATTTTATTTTTTTAAAAAGATTTTATTTATTTATTTGACAGAAGGAGACACACAGAGAGAGGGAACACAAGCAGGGGGAGTAGGAGAGGGAGAAGCAGGCTTCTGGCAGAGCAGGGAGCCTGATGTGTGGGACTCAATCCCAGGACCCTGGGATCATGACCCGAGCTGAAGGCAGACGCTTAATGACTGAGCCACCCAGGTGCCCCTAGAACTATATTTTAAACTGCACTGCCTATTGGATGGATGCTTGAGATACAGCAAATTCACATGTATAAAAACTGAGTCCACTCTTAAGTTTTCACACATTAAGATAATCCCACTTTATGGGGCGCCTGGGTGGCTCAGTTATTAAGCATCTGCCTTCGGCTCAGATCATGATCCCAGGGTCCTGGGATCGAGCTCCACACTGGGCTCCCTGCTCTGCGGGAAGCCTGCTTCTCCCTCTCCCACTCCCCCTGCTTGTATTCCCTCTTTCGTTCTCTCTCTGTGTGAAAAACAAAACAAAACAAAAAAAACTTAAAAAAAACAACAACTAAAAAAATAAGTAAATAAATAAATAAAATAATGTTATAGACCTCCATCTGTTTCCTCAGCATGGTATTCAGGAACCTTCACCACTGGCCTTTGATTTTTCCCTTCCGTAAAATTCTCTTCATCAAAATCAACTCAGAGCAACTACTGTTCTTAGAATGTTAAGCTTTCACCCCCACCTATTCCCCAGATGTTCTCCCTTCCTAGTTCCTACCCGTCTGACCATCTCAGCTCAAGCAAACCTACTCTGTGACACTTTTGCGGGCCTGCCACAGGGATAGCTGTCTTTTTTTTTTTTTTTTTTGTGGGGTCATAGCATAACTGCACACTTCTGTTTTTTGAAGAGAAAATACATTCCTTTGTATTCCTGACATCTAGCATGGTGCCTAGTGTGTAGTTGCTGCTCAACCAATGTTTAATAAAAGAGTGAACAGAACAGGGGGTTTCAACCTCACCTCTAAAGGTAACCAGTAACCAACATTATGCTTTAAAGCGTGAAAAGACTCCTTTAAATTATACACAACTGAATGCCATCTTTCCAGGTATGAACTACAAATATCTTAAAATCATTTATCAGATTAGACAAATCACGTGGCAGGGAACCTAGAGAATGAGAGAACCCTACTGGTAAAATTTAAAATAGTGAGAATGGATTCCGTAATAGGCCAGGCGAAGCAGTATGGACACAAGAGCCTGCAGAGAAAGGACAGGGAGCACTGAAAAAAGCAGTGTTTGGGCAAACTGGAATTTAAAGTTTGTTTACTTTTTACTGAAGCCTGGGAATACACTAGACATCTGGTTTTCAGTTACTGACTGATTACTGGGGTGGGGAAGCAAACCACAACCCAAACTCAGTCAACCTAACATGGAGAAACAAAAAGCCGACTATACTGACTAGTTCTTGCTGTCTCTTCCCTATTTCTTTCAGTGTGAGGGTGTATCAGGGACTGAATTGTGCCCTGTATCTTCCCAACCCTCGCCCATTTATGTTGCAGCTCTAACCTTCAATGTGATTGCTTTTGGAAAAGGGGTTTTTAAGAAGTAATTAAGAATAAATGAGGTTATAAGGGTGGGGCCCTTACTCAATAGGACTGGCATCTTTACATAAGAGGAAGAGAGCCCAAGAGTATGTGTGCACAGCAAAAATGCCATGTGAAGACACAGTGAGTCTGTGAGTCAAGGAGAGAAGCCTCACCAGAAACCAAGCTAACACCTTGATCTTGGACTTTCCAGCTTCCACAACTGTGAGAAAATAAATTTTTGTTGTTTAAGTCACCCAGCTTGTGGTAGTCTGTTCTGACAACCCTAAGTGGCTAATACAGGGTGTCATATGAATTCTCTTGCTCAAAATATAAATTTAAGAGAAATTAGAACAAGACGCATCAGATATCAACAAATAGAAATGTAAGGTATCATTAACTACAGTGAGTATTTAAATCCCAACCCCCATCCATTGAGCCAAAAAGCAGCTTTTAAGTCTAATGAAAAACTAAAATATAATTCTTTCCATGATAAGGTAAGGGTAAGGGAATAAAATCTTCTACAGTGAGGTGGAGGATAAGCAAGAAAACTTGAAAAGGAGAACATCAAAGTGAGAAAGCTCCTCTCTAACACAAGGAATCCTATCTTCCCTCACACACATAAACTCTTGCTCCTTACCATTCCTCTGGGGCTCGCCAGATTCCTGCTCCTGCTCAATCTTCTTGGGATGGAATTGTGCAGTCAGTGACTCATGGGGCCTTCCCAAGGGGGTCAACTTGTCCAAAAGTGTGTCCTGTCTTTCTGAATTGGCCAGGACCTGGGGAACAATGAAGTATGACTGGGTTTGTAAGGTAGATTTTCTGAAAAAACTTAAAGAACTTAAGAGAAAAGATCAAAAGAAGCATTTGCCAGGGACCAAGAACACAAATGGGAAAAATTTTCATTCAATTGCAAATGGCAATAATGACTAAAAAAAAGAAGAGGCAGAAATTAATCTCTACACTTCATGC
The DNA here is from genome assembly GCF_963455335.1 of Martes martes. Classification (NCBI taxonomy): domain Eukaryota; kingdom Metazoa; phylum Chordata; class Mammalia; order Carnivora; family Mustelidae; genus Martes; species Martes martes. The sequence goes on along the minus strand of NC_137893.1, from coordinate 147,325,701 downwards.
CACCGGAGAGTGAAATTCAGTGTCTTCTCACTATGATCGGCAGAGGTCCAGGATCACAGTCTTGAGATTTGGAAAGAACCTTAAAAATTACCTAGCCCAACCTCCACCAAATGGGGTGTTTCTTCTCTAACTGCACTGTCCAGTACGATACCACGAGCATAGTGTGCTTACCGGGCGCCTGAAATGTGGTTCGTAGGAATGGAGACAGGCAGAGCGTAAAATATACACTGAATTTTAAAAACAATGCTAAAAAGGAATGTAAAATACCTCATTTTTCATACTGATTACATGATTACTTTGGGTTAAATAACAAAATATATTTAATCTCATTTTTTGAAATGTGGCTACTAGAACATTTAACTACACATACGGCTCACATTATATTTCTTTCGGGCAGTGCTGTTCTGCGATATCCTTGACATCTATTTGAACTCGCCGTGACTATTCCCATGGAAAGGGAGGTTTTTTTCTTAAACCAGGCACCCCATTTTTTAGTAGCTATGAATGCTGGAGAAATCTTTGCTTTCCTCTGCTACCTACTTGCCCTCCTGTAACTCCTCACGGACCCCAGGCCTCCATCGGACTCTGCGTCGCTTCCCGCGACTGTCCTCAACCACGCTCCAGTTATCTGACCCCGCAGCCGGCGCCCTCCCTCAGCCTTGTTCTCCCCTCGGCCGACCCGTGAAGTACCGCCGGGTGTCCCGTCCCGGGCTTCGCGCCGGCCCGGGGCGCGCGCCCCGAGCGTCCCTGCCCACCTGCTTCCGAGGCTCGTCCAGCTCGCGCTCCAGGTCCTCCAGCACGGTCACGGCCTCCTCGCCCGTCCTCGGGTGGTGCGCCTGCACCCAGGCCTGCAGGTCCCCGGGAAGGATGCTCAGGAACTGCTCGAGCACCAGCAGGTCTAAAATCTGCTCCTTGGTGTGGCACTCGGGCCGCAGCCACTGGCGGCAGAGCTCCCAGAGCTGGGTGAGGGCTTCCCGGGGCCCGGGCGCGTCGCGGTAGCAGAGCTTCCTGAAGTGCTGCCGGAAGACTTCCCTCCTGTGAGGGGTGCAGTGATGGGAGACGCAGTCCTGTCCCCCGCGATGGGCTTCGGCCTTAACCACGGGCAGTCCTCGTCCGGGGGGCGCCGGGGCTGCGGCCATCGTGCGCTGCGCGTGAGATTAACCCTGCCCGGCGCGGCCCCAAGGAGAACCTCTCGGAACCGCGTCAGAGAACGTCGTTGCGGCGGAGAAAGGACGAAAGCCGTGAACGCACACACGCGGATGAAGGGAACCGGGGCGCCCACGGCCGGCTCAGCTCCGCGCTCTGACCGAAAGTGCCCGCTGCCGACGCGACTCCCCGGCCGTCGGCCTCCCGCTTCTCTCTGGGTCGGGGAGCGGCCGGCGCCCGTCAGCACCCAAGGAAGCCCGAGGGTCACAGCTTTGTGAGGAGGCTCGCCGACTCCACGCCCGAGAGGCGCAGGCCCGGCGCTCGGCGGCCGAGGGGACGGTGACCCCGTCCACTGGCGGAGGCCCGACCCTCGACCACCCCCGCAGAAGCGGCGGACGCAAGACAGACTCACCCGCCGCAGCAGCCACCTCTCGGCGGCCGGGAACAAAGGCTGGACTCCAGCCGACCAATGGGCGCCCCGCCGCGGGCCCCGGGCACTTCCGGCCGCTCTAGGATACCTCGCCTCGGTGGCCCCGCCCGTGGAGGACCACGTGTATAAGTAGTTTGTTCGCGGGCCCGCGGGCACATCCTCTTTGTTCTTTTTCAAAACTTTTCCCCTCTCAAGAATTTTTTGGGTTTACTTATTAGATACGTAGTATGAGAAAGTAATGCGTCCACACAGTTCAATATTTAAAAAGAGTAAGTGTCCTCCAGCATCTACTTTTGACAGCCTGACTTTTTCCGGGACACCTACGGTTCTGTACACGGGTCAGGCAGGTACACATCACCCTCGCTTTCCTCCTGCACAAAAGGTAGCATGTCTGCGCCGTGCGTGCTTCCTCCTAGTAACAAATATTGGAGATTGTGTATAAAGGGTTTCCTCGATCGGCCCTTTTCAATCAATTGCACAGTATTCATTGTGTGGGCCATCATCCATTAATGGTTACCTCACTGGTGGTCAGGCACGTTGTTCCCAACCTTCTTTTTGAAACGCTGCTGGAATAAATTACTGTAAACATAAATCTTTCTTATGCCTAAGGGTATTTACATAGTATATATTCCTAGAAATAGAACTACTACAGTACAGAGTAGGGACATTTGTACTTTTGTTAGTGCTATATTACCAATCATAAACCCTAAGAGAGATGTTCTGTTTACCTATACTTGTCAACACAATGTCATAGATATTTTGATGTTTGCCAGTCTGATGGGTTAGAAATGCTTAATTTTTTTCTCCATCTTTCCCTTTCTTACACAAATATTGATTATTTACCTGCTGCGCCAGGCACTGTTCCGGAAGCTGGAACTACAGGTTAAAGGAAAATAATACTCTTGACTTAATGGGAATTTGTAATTTAGTGTGTGTGCTTCTGTGTATGAGGTAGGTAGGCAGGCAATAAACAAGAAAAATATATAGTATATTAGATGGTGCAAGTTAGTGCCAAGGAGAAAATAAAGGAAACACGAAGTTTGGAGTGAGAATGAAGTAATGCAATTTTAAATAGGGTGGTCATGGAGGACCTCACTAGTATACTTATATTAAAGCAAGGACTGAGGGAGATGAGTGATTGTATCATCAGGGGTAAAGCTGTTTCAGGAAGAGGGATAGCAAATGCACAGCCTGGAGTGGAGTGTGTTTGAAATATTCTAGGCATCGGAAGGAGGCTTGTGTGTCTGGAACTAAGGCAACAAAAGGGTGTTGGGAGTAGAGAGAGGGAATGATATGAGGGTTTCGGGTGAATTCAAGGATACATATATTTTTTTTACTCCAAGATGGGAAGTCATTCAGAATTTTTTTTTAAAAGATTTTATTTATTTATTTGACAGACAGAGATCGCAAGTAGGCAGAGAGGCAGGCAGAGAGAGAGGAGGAAGCAGGCTCCCCGCTGAGCAGAGAGCCCGATGCGGGGCTCGATCCCAGGACCCTGGGATCATGACCTGAGCTGAAGGCAGAGGCTTTAACCCACTGAGCCACCCAGGCGCCCCAGTCATTCAGAATTTTTGAGCAGGAGAGTAACATGTTCAGATACAGGTATTGAAAGAGTTTTCTGGCTGCTGTGTTAAAAACAAACTTGTAAGTGAAGGGGGTTGGACAAAGACAAGCAGGGAGATAGGATGGGAAGCTACTGCTACCTTGGAGTGGGGAGGGATATAAGTATGACATAAAACCCTAAAGACATATAACTGAAAACCCACAAAGGAAAAGATAAATGGAACCGATGATGTAAAAATTTGGAATATTAAATGAAGAAAATAAAAACTAAAGTGTTAGGGTCTGTGATCAAAGGAACGAGACTGATGCAAAGCAAAAGTCAAGCAAAGCTTTATTTTGCACCAAGCACTGAAAATCAAACCGACTGGTAAGGGCTGTCTCTTATGAAGAGATGACGACGACGACCTCGACAGGGCTGCTCCAGACAAGGGCGCTCTGGACTAGGCCACTCCCCGACAAGGCCACTTCCCCGATGAGGCCGCTCCCCAGACAAGGCCACTCCGGATGAGGCTACTCTGGACGAGGCCGCTCCCCGGACGAGGCTGCTCCCGATGATGAAGAGGCAATGATGACTACAAGGACGACAGCCCCGATGATGCAGACTCTGCTCCCCATGACGCTGCTCCTGGCGAGGCCGCTCTCCGATGATGCCGCTGTAGACGAGGCTGCTCTGGACGAGGCTGCTCTGGACGAGGCTGTTGCCAACGAGGCCACTCCCCGGAGGGAGGCTGCTCTGGCAAGGCCACTCCCGTCGACTCTTACAGCTCTTACGGACAGCTCTTACAGCTCTCGTCGACTCCTACAGCTGACAGCTCTCACAGCTCTTGCTTCTCCAGCAAGACCGCTCCCGACGAGGCTCACAGTTCCTACTCCTGCAGGGGACAGCTCTTATTCCCCGAAGGGGAGGCTGCTCTGGCAAGGCCGCTCTCCGACAACGCAGTTCTGGATGACGCTGCTCTGGACGTGGCCACTCTCCGATGACTCTTCCTGCTGACAGCTCTTACTGCTCCGGGGAGACTGCGCCCCCTAGCCTCGCAAACCAGCTTTTACAGAGGCACTTTTAGCCCGGCTATACACAGGTAGCCAATGAGATTGCAATACACAGAGAAAACTGCTAGGTTCCACACGGGCGGCCAATTGAATTTCAATTCACCCTAGTAGATATATGTGCGCCCCTCTGATTGGTTGTCTTCACCTGGCCTGACCCGCCCCTCCATGTAGGCTTTGCAAGGAAGTTGCTCTGGGAGGGACAAGGTCAATCTAAGTTCACTGCAACAATATGGCTCCCTCTGCTTAAGTAAGCCCTTACAAAAGTATAAGCTCAGAGTAAAATATGTCACCATCTAAAAGACACAGGACTGATTTTCCTAATACACAAAGGCCTCTTACAAAAAATAAGAAAATACCACCAAGCCAATAGAAAAATTGGCAAATAACTTAGGTAAGCATTTATAGAACACAAATAGACAACATGAAAAGGTGCTCAAGTTCAGTAATAATTTTAATTAAAACAATAACAATTAAAAATTGTTCAGATTACTAAAAAGACTGGTCATATTTAGTATTGGAAAGTGTGCGAAAGTACAGGCATTTTTGGTTTGTATATTTTCTGAAGGCAAGACTTTAAAATTAGTATGTCCGGGGCACCTGGGTGGCTCAGTGGGTTGGGGCCTCTGTCTTCTGCTCAGGTCATGATCCCGGCGTTCTGGGATTGAGCCCAGCATCGGGCTCTCTGCTCAGCGGGGAGCCTGCTTCTCTCTCTGCCTGCCTCTCTGCCTACTTGCGATCTCTCTCTCTCTCTCTGTCAAATAAATAAATAAATAAATAAATAAATTAATTAATTAAAAAAAACCTTTAAAATTAGTATGTCCATACCTCTTGATCCAACAACTTAGCTTCTTGGAATTATTTATATAGAAATACTTACACAAGGGGTGCCTGGGTGGCTCAGTTGTTTGAGCCACTGACTCTTGGTTTCCACTCAGGTCATGATCTCAGGGTCGTGAGATCAAGCCCCACTTGGGGCTTCACACTCAGCAGGGAGTCTGTTTGAGATTCTCTGTCTTTCTGCCTCTCCTCCAGCTCTCAAGCTCTAAAATAAGTAAATAAATCTTTTAAAAAATACACAAATGTTAAAACATATACAAAGAAACATTATTTAAATTGGAGAAACCCAAGTGTCCACATTTGGGAAGTTAGATTTTTTTTATATCCCCAACCTTTTTAAAAACTAAAAGATGCCAAAGGCACATTGAACTTAAAAAGTAAGTTATAGTGGGGTGCCTGGGTGGCTCAGTCATTGTCTGACTTCGGCTGAGGTCAGGTCATGATCCTAGGGTCCTCGATCAAGCCCCGCATCGGGCTCCCTGCTCTGCGGGAAGCCTCGTTCTCCCTCTCCCACTCCCCCTGCTTGTGTTCCCTCTCTCGCTGTGTCTCTTTCTGTCAAATAAATAAATAAAATCTTTTAAAAAAGGTAAGTATGAAACAGTATATGGGGGTGGGGCGCCTGGGTGGCTCAGTCAGTTAAGAGTTTGCCATCAGCTCAGGTCATGATCCCAGGGTCCTGGAATCGAGTACCACATCAGACTCGCTTCTTCCTCTCCCTCTGCCTGCCTTTCTGCCTACTTGTGCTCTCTCTCTCTCTGCCAAATAAATAAATAAAATCTTTAAAAACAAAACAAAACAGTATATGATTGTTTTTATAGAATAATTATTTTAAATGTGTTCTTAATTGGGGTAAACTTACAGAGAAGTTCATTTTATATATTCTGTGAAAGTAAGCTTTTTTTTTTTTTTTTTTAAGATTTTAAGTAATCTCTCTGCACCCAATGTGGGGTTCAAGTTTACAACCCCGAGATCAAGAGTCACATGCTCTACGGACTGAACCAGCCAGGTGCCCCTCTAAAACTTAACTTTTTACAAAAATTTGTTATTGGTATAAACAGGAAAGACACTTGTTTTAAAACCTCATTTATTCTTCACAACCCACAAACAATTTCCCTGTTTGGGAAATGTCATCAATACCCCTTTCTCTCTGAAATTCTTTGCCTGACAGGTCATCTTGTAAAAGGATATAACTACTTCAAGATGAAAATCAGATTCAACTTCACTATGCTTTGTAGGGTAAATATAAGTGATCAAATAAACTTGGGTGGGGCGTGCCTGGGTGGCTCAGTCGGTTAAGCTTCCAACTCTTGTTTTCGGCTCAGGTCACGATCTCAGGGTCCCGAGATTGAGCCCCTCATCAGGCTCCGCGCTCAGGGGGGAGACTGCTTCTCTCTCTCTCTCTCTTCCTCTGCCCCCACCCCCAGCTCGCATGTTCTTTAAAATAAATAAATAAACCTAAAAAAATTTAAAAATAAACCTGGAAGGGTCATTTAGGAAATGCAGAAATGAGTAACTTCCAAGTAAGCCAGCTTTACATATCTGTCCTCTCTGGGAGAGAAATTTAAAAACAGCATAACTTCTGCCTTCTTTCTATTAAAAATACATGATGGAAAGCCAGCCCCTTCCCTTGACTGTCATCCTCATCTGCGGCTGAGCAAGTGAAAAACGCGACAGTGCTCAGCTGTTCCCTGCTGCCCCCTTCAGTGCAGTGAACTCTCCGGCATGCTTCTCCCTCCCTACCTAATGTCTTGATTCAAAGTCTCTCACCAGTTTCCAAACACAAACCCTGCTCCAGGTCCTGAACTTCTTAAGGAGTCCAGAATATTCTCCAGGGATGCCCCCAGCTTCAGGCAGCCGTCGGCTTCAGACAGTCAGCTTCCTAGAGCCTTGGAGCACCTGGCTGTGGGAACGTGAGTGGTTGCACAACCGTCAGAATGAGGCTTCCTGGTAAAACCCTGGCTCTGGTCCTTGACTTGGTGACGTCCTTCCTCTACCTGGATAGAGCCTCTCTGCCTTCACGATTGAGGCATAAGCAGGTAGCCTGGCGTATGACAACCAGGGCCCTCTTCTTCTCTGTTTAGATCTTCCAAAGCTACCAAAAGCAAACAAAAACCACCCCAAAATAACATTGTTAAAAACAACAGCATTCGATGGATGTATATTCTCACTTGCTTTAATTATTAAAAAAAAAAAAAAGAGGGGTGCCTGGGTGCCTTGGTTGGTTAAGCATCTGCCTTTGGCCCAGGTCATGATCCCAGAGTCCTGGGATCAAGCCCCATGTCAGGCTCCCTGCTCAGCAGGGGTCTGCTTCTCCCTTTCTCTCCCCCTCTGCCTTTCCCCCTGCTTGTGCTCTTATAAATAAGTAAAATCTTAAAAAATAAAATTTAAAAAGAGAAAAACGAATGAACTAAGCACTCAAGAAATTAGAAAAAGGATGAGAAGGAAATCCTGGAGGGAAAGGTTAGAAAAGAAATAGGGATAAAAGAACAAGCAAATGAATTAGAACACAGAAAAAGTGACATTAAGAGATCCAAGAATGAAACATTTATAAACAAGCCTGTTAAAAACAAGCCTATTAAGCAAGCCTATTAAAAACCACAAACCTGTAAGAACCGTGGTGGTAGCCAGAGTCATGGCAAGACAGGCATTTAGCAAGTTTCTTCCCCTCTTTGATGGAGTTTAGTTGAAAGGAGTGCAGCTGAAACTGCACCAAAGGAGGTACTATGCTTCCAGAAAAATCTCAAGGAAAAGTGTTGCAAGCAACAGTAGTAGCTGTTGGATCGGGCTCTAAAGGAAAGGGTAGAGAGATTCAACCAGTTAGTGTGAAAGTTGGAGATAAAATTCTTCTCCCAGAATATGGACGCACCAAAGCAGTTCTAGATGACAAGGATTATTTCTTATTTTGAGATTGTGACATCGGAAAGTATGTGGACTGGGATCATTGTTAAAATGGCATGAAGTGAAGCTGCCCATTCCAGTAAAGTGAAATCTTTCATCATGTAAATAATTTTCATGTCTCTCTTTTATAAAAAACTAATGGTATTCAAGCTAAAAAAACAAAAAAGGAAACATAAAAAACCCCACAAACCTATGGTAAATTCAATTGAAAAAAAAAACATTTAAAAATTGTAAATGACGAATAGCAGATGAAGACGTCTGCTACCAAAATTTTAAAAAATCTCAATGAAATTGGTGGGGGAAAGAAACTTTAATTCCAAAATTCATTCAAGAAGTAACAATATCTATGGGCACCTGGCTGGCTCAGTTGCTGGAGAGTCCATTTCTCGATCTTGGGGCTGTGAGTTCAAGCCCCACGTTGGGTGTAGAGACTACTTAAAAATAAAATATTTTTTAAAAAGGCAGAAACCATAAAATAAACCAGTCCTAAAGGAAATAATTGAAAAGGCTACCAAAGAATCATCTCCAGAAAGGTTCAAGTAATTCTGTAGTATTTTAATTTTTAAAAAGTATTTATTCATGTATATGATGAATTCTAACTTTTCCATTGGAATATACAGGTAAATGGAAAGAAAAGGTGAGAATCACTCCCTCTTCATTACCTAAATACACTGTTGACATTTTATTACTTCCAACTTTCACTATTTTAAATCTGTTTTACATAGTTATTATATTCTAAAAATACTTTTATAGGCTGTTTAATATTTAAATGTATTAAAAACTTTCCATTTTGTTATAAGTCTTTCATAAGAATAAGTTACATCGACACATTTTTCGAGATAATAAATAGTACCCTACAAATGAGTTGGAACGTTTACATGAGATGCAACATGCTTGATGCTGGACACAACTGGTGTTCAACAAATGGCAGCCACAATTGTCAGAATTTGCAAAGGACTTCCCTTTTGCTACATCATTTAATTAATTTATAATGGGTATTTCTATCTCACAACACACTTTCCTCTTTAGGAGGAATGGGTAAATCACATGCTTCCCAAAGAGGCCAAGCATGAACTCTTTTATTTATTTATTTATTTATTTAAATTAATTAATTATTTTTTAAAGATTTTACTTTTTTATTTGACACACCCACCCACAGAGATCACAAGTAGGCAGAGTGGGAGAGGGTGAAGCAGGCTCCCTGCTGAGCAGAGAGCCCGATGTGGGGCTCGATCCCAGGACCCTGAGATCATGACCTGAGCCGAAGGCAGAGGTTTAATCCACTGAGCCACCCAGGCGCCCGAGGCATGAATTCTTTAAAAAAAAAAAAAATTATTTAGAGAAGGGGAGAGAGAGAGAGTGCGCACATGGGCCAGCCAGGGGGTTGGGCTGAGGGCAGAGGGAGTGAATGTTAAGCTGGCTCCACGCTCAGCACCTGACTCGAGGCTTGGCTCGATTTCATGGCTTGAAATGGTATCAGCCTGATATTTCATGGTATTATGGCTGATATCATAACCTGAGCCAAAATCAAGTCGGAAACTTGACCGACTGCGCCACCCAGGGGTCCCACCAGAAATGTATTCTTGCTCCTGGGAGAGAATCCTCCTGCTTGGCTGGTTTTGTTAAGAAGGCCAGAGTCCAGGGGCGCCTGGGTGGCTCAGTGGGTTAAGCCTCTGCCTTCGGCTCAGGTCATGATCCGGATCGAGCCCCGCATTGGGCTCTCTGCTCCGCAGGGAGCCTGCCTCCCCCTCTCTCTCTGCCTGCCTCTCTGCCTACTTGTGATCTTTGTCTGTCAAATAAATAAAATATTAAAAAAAAAAAAGAAGGCCGAGTCCAGACTGAGGAGGATTGAACATATGTATGTTCTATACCTAAAGAGAGGTGTCCTGTGTCCCAACACTCAGAGACCCACGCAGGGGCAGGGTCCTGAGTGATACAAAGGTGAGGGTCTTTCACGTTAGGCATCTGGCCCACGTGGCATAGAAACGAGGGCCGGTTAATACTCAGTGATCCTAACTCCAGCCTTTCACCCTCCCGCTCCCTCGTTCCTTCTTTTTTTTTTCCTTCCTCCCTTTCTTCCTTTAAATATTTTATTTGCTTTATTAGCTTGAGCGAAAGCAAGAGCAAGAGAGCGAGCACAGAGGGAGAGGGAGAAGCAGATTCCCTACTGAGCAGAGAGCCCAATGTGGGGTCTAATCCCAGGATCCCTGACCTGACCTGGGCTTAACTCACTGGGCCACCCAGGCGTCCCTCCTCCTCACAGTTCTTGAAATCATGCTTTCTCACTTAATGTTTTCACTACCTTTGCTTTGGCTTCCTGTTTGTAATTTGGTTTCCTGGCATCTCTGGCCTTTCTCCTTCCCTCCGTTTATCCCAGACCCTCCCGTACTCGTAGGCTTTTCTTCTCACCTCTTCCCAGTCTCCCATTTGGGCCTCATCGCACAGCCTTCCCACAGCTACTCCTGTCACCAAATGCTTCAAATCTCAAAGCTTCTCTTTCTGAGCTGCACCCCCGCTTTCCGCCCCAGGCCTTCTCACTCTGACGCTAGTGTCCAACCCTGTCACGGGTGTTGTGTCTTCATCTCACCCAAAGAACTAGTTTCCACGGGTTTGGCTTGAAGCTATTACAGCTGACTTTCAATAATTACCTACACATTCTGTCTAAGGAAAAATTTAAAGTGGCTTTCCTCTACCTTCGGGTGCACAAGTGCACACTTTTATTTTTTTAATCTAAATCTTCAAGCTGTTGTTAGAAAGCCCTTTCTTCACAGAAAATCTTATTGGGGGCTGGTGTGTAAAATTAAGGTGGAACTCTTGGTGGCCAGTTGGCCTGGAACGCACAACCCCCTGAGAAGCCCTTAGGGCAGGGGAGGGCTCACACGGGTAGGGGGAGGGAGGGGCAGGAGACTGCAGGAAGCCACGTGGTGGTGGACGGGGTCTAAACACACAGTAGTGATAATCTGTCCCAGTCAACTCCTGCCTTGTGGGAATATGCCCTCTAGTGTTGCCAAATCATGCATTTTGGTAAGAGAATCCGGAAGGTCAGATTTTATGTGAGATTGCCAGATTTTTAAAAAGTTGAGATAATTGGGGCACCCGGGTGCTACAGTCAGTTGGGTGGCCGATTCTTGATTTCGGTTCAAGTCATGATCTCAGGGTCATGAGGTCAAGCCCTGCACTCAGTGCAGAGCCAGGGCTCAGTTGCAGAGTCTGCTTGGAATTCTCTCTCCCTCTCTAAATAAATACACCTTAAAAAAAAAAAGCTTTAAAAAATTGAAATAATTTTATATATTATTGAAAAAAAATACCATGTGGGAAAAATACACATTATTTTCCGCAAATACAGCCCATCGGCCTGTTTGGCTCCTCTGGTGGAAGATGTGAAAGGTCACACCGGAACGTGCCTGATCCAACCTCTTGCCCCACTGAACTTTCCCACCTACACGAGTCGTTCCTTCCAGATTACAGATTGGGTTTTGTGTCCACAATGTTTTCAGTGTAAATAATCGATAGGCTGATGTCTTTTTATCAAGCTGACCTAAAATTCAGGATTTTTAAAATGCAGATGAGATGTTAACTCTAAATTCACACTTCACGCAAGATCATTACTCTAACTCCCAAGAAAATAGGGGGAAGAAGGGAAGGGAGAGGAACAGAGCCGTCTCTACGACCGCCGCTGTCTCTACGACCGCCGCCGTCTCTACGACCGCCGCCGTCTCTACGACCGCCGCCGTCTCTACCACCGCGGAGTACATATCTCGTGGATCACTGAGGCTTCCCGAGCCGCTGCTTCAGAGAAGGACGTTTGAGATGCGGAAGGATGTGCTTGTTTGACTAAGTTGTCAGGTGATGCCCTGTCTCAGCCTCCACAAGTCTTTTCTAGTGAGCGTGCGAAGTGCAGTGGTGATCACCGAATTCCCCAGGCCACTGTCACGGTGGCGTCCTCTGCCGGCTGAGCCTTTCTGGCCTTCTGCGGAATGCGCCCCGACCAACAATCACCAGGGCTTCTCTCCAGCGTGGACTCGCTGATGTACAATGAGGTGTGAGCGCCGCCGGAAAGCTTTCCCGCACACATCGCACTCATAGGGCTTCTCTCCAGTGTGGATTCTTCGGTGTCCCAGAAGGTGTGAGCTGTAACTGAAAGCTTTCCCGCACACGTCGCACTCATAAGGCCTTTCTCCGCTGTGGATGCGCAGGTGTCCCACCAGAGCCGAGCTGTGACTGAAGGCCTTCCCACACTCGTCACACTCGTAGGGTTTCTCCCCACTGTGGATTCTCTGGTGATGGACGAGGCCTGAGCTTTGGCTGAAGCTTTTCCCACACTCACTGCACTGGTACGGCTTCTCTCCGGTATGGACTCTCTGATGCTGAAGGAGATGTGAGCTCAGACAGAACGCCTTCCCACAGTCGCCACACTGGTACGGCTTCTCTCCTGTGTGGGTCCTTTGGTGTCGGACAAGGCCTGAGCTGTAGTGAAAAGCTTTCCCACACTCACTGCATTGGAAAGGTTTTTCTCCAGTGTGGGTCCTCTGATGCTGAACAAGGTGTGAACTGTAATAAAAGGCTTTTCCACACTCATCACACCGATAGGGTTTTAACCGGTTATGTAGTCGCTGATGGTCAATAAGCTGTGAGCTCTGGATGAAAGTTTTGCCACACACGTTACACGAATCGGGTCTTTCTCCAGTGTGGATTCTTTTATGTCTAATGAGGCTTGAGTTTTGAGTGAATCTTCTCCCACATTCATCACACTTATATCTTCTCTCAGCTGAAGCGTTTCTCTGATATCTTTTTGTCCCTCCTTCACGTTCTTGGGTTTCTCCACATTCAGGGGCCTTTCCATTCATTTGGCCAGATGACTTTTTGGGAGACTCCATATCTATAGTAAACTTCTGCTTTTGAATCAGTTCTTCTTTCTCAATTCCGATCACATCATCTGAAACAAAAACAACAGATTTCAAGTTACCGGTGAAATATACAGGAAATAAAATTAAACACACATACTAGAAGCACACAGCTTAACTCTCCCAGCAAAACAGTTTGACAACATTTGAGGAAGAAAGTGGGAGATTGCAAAGGAAGAGAGGACCGGCAGTGTCTGGACTGGCAGGACACGATATGAGCAGAGTGGAGACAGGTCGGGGAGGCGTAAGTCAACAACAGAAGAAAAGATCTGGGATGAGAGTAGGTTCCGAGGGAAGGGTAGAGCAGAGCAGAGAGAGATGAAGGAACAGGACCGTGGGAGGAGCAGAAAGGAAGCCGTGGGGGTCAGTGCTGATGTGGAGCCGTGAAGCAGCTCTGTGTAGGTGCTCTGAGGCCTCAGGGAGAACTGAAAAACGAGGGGTCGGAGCACGGCAAAGTACCCTATTTGCAGATATGCAGAACAAGGAGATCGGAGTCTAAAAACATGGGGCACAAAAGGATGTTATCACGTAGGGACAAACAGAAACCGATTTGGCCCCAAAGACATTTCTACTCTTCTAGCAAAGGAGAATCTAGGGATCTGTGAAAACTGAAGCTACACGCTAACCCCAGGCTTTTAAATGGAGGGGAGGGGCTGGCGATGGGAGGAAAGACAAGTATGGAGACAGCTCAAGATCCAGGAGGCAGTTTACATCAGACCCAACTCTAGGCAGAGGCACGGGACAACTGCCAAAATGGGTCGGTTAAGGATACTGTGGGAGGAGAGGGGAAAGGAGCGGTGGCCGAGCAGCACGAGTGAGCTCTCTGAGAGCTGAAGTGAACTGCCTCCTTCGTCTTCAGCTGTCTCTATACCTGTCTTTCCTCCCACTGCCAGGCCTCCCCCCACCCACCGATTTAAAAGCATATCACTTTTCCCGGTATTACTCCTACATGGTTACAAATAATGCCCTTCACCCTCGGTCCTAACATGGGATTACTTCAGGGAGAATATGTCTTGAGTGGGATAATCTCACCTTTTTTCAGAAACTGTTGACCATTGAGGAAGTGACCATATTGCCCACCCCGGAGGAGGGGGGTGTTGGGACCCTGCTCAGGGGCACCTCTGTAGGAGACAGGCAGGGGAATTATGGCAAGGTGCTTTCTTGGGTCAGGACGGATGGGAGTCTGGGTCTGTTAGAAATCCTCCTTTGTGTTCGTGACCATTTGCCCGGGGAAGTCTCAATGGTCCAGAGTGTAGCTTCAGGCTTGACAGATTCCCAGATTCCCAGCCTCAACCCATGCAAGGCTCAGGTCATGATCCTGGGGTTGTGAGGCTGATGCCCGTGTTGGGCCCCCCTCAGTGCAGAGTCTGCTCGGGATTGTCTTTCTCCCTCTCTCTCTGCCCTTCCTCCTGCTCATGTGCTCGAGTGTACTCTCCCTAAATACATCCAATCTTCAAAAAAAGAATGAAAGAACGTCATCTTTCAAAGCCATTAGCAAATATAAAATGAACAGCAGGATGGGATCCAAAACATCACTGCACATATAACAGGACTAAAATTCCTATCAGCATGAGAAAAAACTTTTGGATGATTATTAAAAAAATATCATAGCATAGAAACACAATTTCTGACAACGCACCTCTTTCCCATCTGTTTTGCACATGCTCTTAGGCCTACGTTGCTTTCCCCTCTCCGACTCACCTGGCTAATTTCTATTCTACTTTTGGGACTTAGCTCTCATGTTACTTCCTCAAAAAAGGCCTTCTCTGACTGCCTTCTTCTTCCCCATATACAAGCTGCGATGGTGCATGTATTTCGTAAGCTCCATGAAAGCAGGGATCATGGCTGCCTTGTTCACCACACCCAGTGCCCTCCATGGTGCCTGGCACAGACTAAGGACTCAATATTTATGTGACAATGATGAATGATTCTAAGGTCTCCAGGGGAGCCATATGACCCAAGTGTCAACACTAACCACAATCCTGTTGGTGTTGAGGGTCCTGGATCTCCATGGGTTGAGGCTGGAGATACGTTGCTTCCGTAGCTGGATCCAGAGGTGCCGATGTCCCAGGAAGCAGTTCCTGTGCACAGGTCTGGGTTGAAACCTGAGAACAAGCAGGCTCATCGTGCATCTCAAGGGCCCACAGTGTACATGATCCCGAGGGCCCATAAAGGACCGGCCTGGAGGCCCACTCCCAACCATCCCCCAACCGAGCACAGGTCCCTTTCTACCTGTTGGCCTGGTTCATCCAATTCCTTCTCCAGATCTTCCAGCATAGCCACGGCCTCCTCCCCACTCTCCGGGTGATGCTCTTGGACCCAGGCCTGGAGCTCCTCAGGCAAGATGGTGAGGAACTGCTCCAG
Organism: Martes martes; assembly: GCF_963455335.1. NCBI lineage: Eukaryota > Metazoa > Chordata > Mammalia > Carnivora > Mustelidae > Martes > Martes martes. Next base: position 147,310,509 of record NC_137893.1, on the reverse strand, counting down.
CACCAGCAGGTCCAACATCTGCTCCTTGCTGTGTATCTCAGGCCTTAACCACTCACAGCAGAATACCCAGAGTTGGCTCAAGGCCTCACGGGGTCCAGGAGTCTCCTTATAGCAGAACTGTCGGAAGCGCTGGCGGAATAACTCCTGGCTGTTTGCGCTGCTGCCCTGGGGGCCAGATCCCTGAACCTTGGCAGGACCTTCTTTCTTGTTTACTTTGAAGAGCCCCTCTGGCTCTTCGGGAGCCCGTGGAAGGAGCGCGGCAGCCATTCCAGCTCCAACGGCCGGAGAGGACGAGAGCGAGTGTTATCTTTCAGGGCACACTCCTAAGGTTATAGAAACCACAGTTAAAGACAGAAACACACACACATACACACAGGCTGATTAAATACTTGAACTCACTAAGTCTAATGTTGGTGTTTCAGAAGAGCAAGAAAGCTTCACCCAAATTTAAAGAAAATTTTAAAAAATGTGCTTAAGGTCATTCAAACCTTCTTCTAAGTAGAAGGAATGTTTGTCAAGAAAGTATTTTTCATAACGCCGAGAATATTGTTGGACCCCTGCTTTCCAAAAATAATACCAAAACAATCCACTGATTAGACTAAGGTGAATTTATTCTTATGAATGCTAGCACTACCTTACAGAGTCTAAGTAGTATCTCCCAGGGAGGAAGGCAGAGTCAGGATATTTATGAGGTTTGGGGGGTTTAAGGCAGATATTTCAAAGCAGAATAAGGATTGGGGAAGGATCATGACACAATAGTTTAGAACTGATGGACACGAGGTGAAGGTTTTCAGCTGAGAGCTTCTGGATTCTATCCATTTAAATTTGGGAGTGTGATATTCATTCAAGTGGATTTTTTGAGGGGTAATTTCTCGAAACAAATATGATTATTTGCAACTTTATCTTCTGGGGCAAGAATTTCCTAGAATAGTAATGTCATGTTGATAAAGATAGTGGAATAATGTCATACCTAGTGTAGACAAATGAACAGCGAAGTCACCTTAACCTAGGCAGGTAGTAGGCTGTGTGGGTGTAGATGGTTTCAGATTCCACGTAAGAGCAGACTTAAGCAGGGCCTCTCTGTCTAAATGTGCACCACGGCTTGGTCAGCATGGTGGGCTGTGGTGAGGGACTCGGCTGTGGATTCCGGGAGACCTGCGCTTGAATCTTGTCATGTTCTCTTACGTGTCGTGGCTTAATCTCTCTAAACCTCTATTTCCCCCCTCTGTACAAATCTTACCTTTTAAAAAATGTAGTATTTTGAAATAGTTTTGAATTTAAAGGAAACTTCCCCAAACGGCGCAGACACCTCCCTATGCCGTCCACCCAGGTTCCGCATTAACGTCTCACAGAACCGCCGCGCAGTAGCGAGACCAGGGAGCGAACTGGTTAAGCAAACCCTCCGTGTCGCGTCGCTCTGGGAGTGACTGCGGACAGCACTGGCCCAGGGCTCGCCCCCCGCAAGGCCTCCGGACGGGCCGCAGTTCTCGCCGCGCCCCCGTCGTCTCGGCGCTGCTTTCGGAGCCCTGCCTCGGTTTCCCCGCACAGAACCCGGGACCACGCACGGAGGCCCCGCTCGTGGCTTCTCTGCGCCTCGCGCCTGCGACCCACTCGGCGTCCTTCAAACACACCTTCACGTCCCCGGCCCGAGGACCGGGGACGGACTCCCGCCGTGGGCTTGCAGAACGCCGGTTTTAGGAATCGTTCCGAGAGAAGGACCCGGCGACTTCCCAAGAACGCGACAGTGCGGCGGCCGCGCCAGCCACGTACCCCGTCCCCGCGCCGACGAGCGAGCACGGCGGCCCGCACTCGGAAGGCCTGGCTGCGCGTCCGCGCGCCGCGGGGCCCGGAACCCCCGGGAGGCCCGCGCACACGCCGCCCGGGCCGAGCCGGGAGGCGGGCCCCGGGCCGCGGCGCCGCGGTCTCGGGACGCGAGTGGGACCCGGGCCCGGCCCGGCCGCCGGCAGAGGTGCGCCCGCCAATGCCGCCCGGCCCGCGCCGCTTCCGGCGGGGGCGAGGCCTCCCGGAGCGCCGGGGGCGGAGAGCCGTCGGCCGGCACGTGGAGGGGACCCGCTGTCGGGAAGCGAGGGGCGGGGCCGTCTGGGTGAAGACGGGGGTCGGGCGCCGCAGCCTCGCGCTCCCGGGAGCTCGCGCGACCCCCGCGCTGCAGCCGAGCGCCGTCGCCGTGGACACACCTGCCCGGCGGGCCAGCGGAGGTCCGTGCGTCCGGTCTCGGCCCGGGAACGAGCGAGAGGCCCGGGGACCCGCTGGAGTCCGCACGCCGCGGGCGGGACGCGAGCGACTCTGCTTTGCCGCGGGATTCCTGCCGCGCGGCCACGCTGGAGACCACTGCGTGCAGCGAGAGCGACGTCATTTCTGGGTTTACTGTATATCCTGAATTCAAGACAGACTTGCCCGTGACCCTTATACACGTGTACGGCAGAACTGCGCGCCCAGAGGGTGTGGTGGTGCTAGGAGCCGCTCGGGCCGGTGTCCGCACCCCAAAGACGGTTCTGGCCGAGGCTTGCAGGGCAGCGCTTCCAGCTTCTGCTGTGCAGTCGGGCACTTTCTACGGGAATCTTGAGTTACCCGATTATTAGCGGAACTCGTCTGAAGTCATTTCCCCTACAAATCGGACAGGACAGTCCTTCATAAACGTGTTCTGGTGAATTAGGAAATACCGCATTGCTGTTACAAGGCTTAGTAACTTGATATTTTCATACGGACTACAGTAAAAATCACTCAGTAACTGGATTTCTTACCTTATTTTACTCAGTGAACTCCTTGAGGCTGTTCTCTTCATTTTTGTATTACTGAGCTACTGTGTCTTGTGCAGAGGGGTAATCATTTTGTTCCAGGGTTCAGTTTAACTCCTGGGTGAGTGCTGCGGAGAATGAATGTTAACAGACACTCCAAAAAGTTTAAGCAAATTGAAACCCCAGGTAAAGAACAGGATACTGGAAAAGCTGAACAGCGGATGTGTGGGGGCTTACACACGAAGCTTCTACTCTGGAAGTTCTTTAAGTTGGTGGGTTAAGTGGGAAGCAGAGAACCACTGATGCGCTTTACTAACTTACAGGACTAGCAGAGCAACTGCCTGAAAGGTAACAAATGAGTAAGGCTTCAGTGTTGAGGAGGGACACATAGATGAGCTGTGACAAAGCAGGTCACCCTTGAAAGAAGAGAGATGTATTGGAAAGCTGGTTGACTGAATTGAAGACTGATGGTAGAACTGTGAGGTTGGTGTTGAACGTCTTGCAGAGTTTGAGATTTTTTTAAAAAAAGATTTTATTTATTTATCTGACACACAGAGAGAGATAGCAAGAGGGGGAATACAAGCAGAGGGAGTGGGAGAGTAAGCAGCAGGCCTCCAGCTGAGCAGGGAGCCCAAACTGGGGCTCGATGCCGGGCCGGATCCCAGGACTCTGGGATCATGACCTGAGCCCAAGGCAGATGTTTAACGACTGAGCCATTCAGGCACCCCTAGAGTTTGAGATTTGTGAGAATGAGCACCTGCCGTGGTGGGAAAGGAGCTCAGGTTAGAGAGGGAAAGGCAGTATATCTCTGGCTTTCTCTTCCAGCTCCTCTAAATCCTCTGTGCTGTACTGAGCCACTTGCTCCAAGACAGATGTCCTTTAGCTGGATTTGATTGCTTTTCTTTGATTTTGCTTTTTTCCTTTTAAATTCTGCTTTCTTACCTGGTACCCAGACTGCCTTCATCAAAGGCAGAAGTATTATTTCTGGAAAATCAGCATCTGTATGGCAGGGATCTGTCTTATCTTTCTTTGTATTATATGTTGAGTTGTATTAAATGCTTAGTAAATGTTTTTAGTTGCTTGGTTGGTATTAAAGCCTGAACATTTTAAGGACATTGTGGAGGGAAAATCTGTAGCTTTACAAAAGCATTACCCAAGCCTAAGATTTTATTTTGCGATGTTGTAATGATGTCTTGTCTGTAAGGGGTATACGTGACAATTAAAAAAATATATATATATATATTTAAGATTTTATTTATTTGACAGAGAAAGATCACAAGTAGGCAGAGAGGCAGGCAGAGAGAGGAGGAAGCAGGCTCCCTGCCAAGTAGAGAGCCCGATGCAGGGCTCGATCCCAGGATCCTGAGACCACGACCCGAGCTGAAGGCAGAGGCCTTAACCCACTGGGCCACCCAGGCACCCCGGTATATGTGACAATTGTATCAGGGAAATGTTAAATGTTATATTTTCCCTGGCTTAGGAATTCTCCCAGAACACTCAGAGGAATCTTCCTGAACCACAGCTCTACTCAAGATGAGGATGACTAGGAGTTGAAGACTTTAGCAAACTTGATCCCTAACATACAGTCTCCAAAAGCCAAATAACCTCTATTAGTAAAAGAAGGGGGCCAGACTGGGTGCAAGAATCCTGGCACCAGAACTTTTGCCAGTGCGTTAGGTAGTAATGTTAGCAGGACACGAATGTCTGGGCCCTAAAAGAAAAAAAATCTCTGAGCTAACTCTAGGAACGTTGCTATTAGTGGCCGAGGTCCAAGATACACATTAAGGAGCAGATTATAAAGGTGCTGGAAGTGTTCTTGACCATACTGTCCAAAGTGGTATAGGCCTGTGTGTATGAGAAACATCCACAACCTGGAGGAAGTGAGCGTGCTAGGAAGCTTTAGGGAAAGAACTGGATAATCTAGGATACTGGGTAAGAAGAGTTACAATCTGTTTTTTTTTTTTTTTTTTTAAGATTTTATTTATTTATTTGACAGACAGCACAGGTAGGCAGAAAGGCAGGCAGAGAGAGGGGGGAAAGCAGGCTCCCTGCCCGAGCAGAGAGCCTGATGTGGGACTCGATCCCAAGATTCTGGGATCACGACCTGAGCCAAAGGCAGCAGCTTAACCCACTGAGCCACCCAGGCACCCCCAGGCCTCTTTCAACAGATAATATGTTTTGGAAAAGGATGCTATGGGAAGAAGCATGAGAAAAGCTTCAAGGTCTTTTCTTCCAGACATGGAAAATTTTTTCCCGTGTCAGACCCTTTTATGGGGATGATCCCTTAAAATCGCTGTTCTAGGGGCACCTGGGTGGCTCAGTGGGTTAAAGCCTCTGCCTTCGGCTCAGGTCATGATCCCAGGGTCCTGGGATAGAGCCCCGCATCGGGCTCTCTGCTCAGCCGGGAGCCTGCTTCCCTTCCTCTCTCTCTGCCTGCCTCTCTGCCTACTTGTGATCTCTGTCTGTCAAATGAGTAAGTAAAGTCTTTAAAAAAAAAAAAATCGCCGTTCTGTGGTATCTGACTTACTCATGAGTGCTGAGTAATGTAAAGAATTGTTGAATCATGGTATCCACCTGAAACTAATATTACACTGTATGTTATTTATACTTGAATAAAAAAATAAAGGGATATGAATTAAAAAAAAGTGTTTTCTAGCAAACGCTCATAAATATTCTTTGCAGTGTGCTATACACCAATAGTTTAAAGGTTTAACCATGGTCTCTGGATGAATAACTGTTGGTCTAGTGAATGCTGCATCTTCACCTCACAATCTTACAACTGTCGACAAGTTATTTAACTCCTTTATGCCCAGAAATTTTTCAATAAACTACGGATAACAATTACTATGTACCAAAGATATTATGAAGATAAAAGAAGGTAACAAGTGGAAGGCATTTTGAATATATGTATTCTTGTGCTGATATAAGAAAACTGTAGTGAGTATTGGCTCTGCCAAATCAAAAAAGACCAAAATAAAGAGTGACTATGAGAAGAGAAGTAAACAAGAATACATACTAAAACCTCACAAATATCATTTGAGAAACATGTTACAATTGTTTTCAGAATATGAACCAAAATCTTTTCCCAAAGTATAGATTACAGAATATTTGTTATTATGCTTTTATATAACTTGAAGATTCAGAAGACATAAACTTTAATGTCTTTGCAACCAAATATCCTTTCTCTTAAAAATGTGGAATATCAGTGCTTTCAGATGGGAAAAAGAAGGTATAATATTTAAAGACTTTTTTAATTTTAGGAAACAAAATAAAACTTGGGTCTATAAGAAGTTATGTTTGAGAACGAGAAACTTTGTGTTGAAAAGAATAAAGGAGGAATCATTTTTAAATCCAATTCTGTTATACACCAGGAATTAAAAATTCTATTTTATCACCATTATTATTAATCTAAAAGTTAAAAGTGATGTGGATAGTAAGATTTGGGAACATAGATTTCATGTCAGGGTGAGTCCATTTCAAGATGCTGACATTTAAAAAATAGTTCTCAGGGGAAAAATACAGTTCTATTTTTTTATTCAGATATAATTGACATCTAACATTGTGTTAAGTTTAAGGTACACAACATTGATTTAATACACTTACATACTGCAATATGATTAGCATTAGCTAATACCTCCATCATGGCACATAATCATTTTTGTGATGACACATTTAAGATCTAATCTCTCAGCAATTTTCAAGTATATAATATAATACCACTAACTATAATCACAATGCAAGTTTGTACCCTTGACCATCTTCCCAATTCCCCCCACACTGAGCTGGTAACCACCACTCTACTCGTTTTACGAGTTCAGCTTTTTAAGATTCCACATATAAATGGTATCTTGCAGTGTTTGTCTTTCTCTGACTTATCTCACTTAAGTGCTCTCAAGTTCCATCCATGCTATCACAAATTGCAGAATTTCCTTCTTTCTCATGGTTGAATAATATTCCATTATACTGTACTTTAGTCATTCATCTAACAATGGACACTTAGGTTGTGTCCACATCTTGGCTATTGTGAATAATGCAACAAACATGGGGGTGCAGATATCTTTTTGATACCCTGTTTTCATTTATTTCCTTCAGATATATATGTGTATGTGTATATATACATATACATATATATATATATATATATCTCCACACACACACACACACACAATAGTTCTATTTTTAATTTTTTGAGAAACCTCCATGCTGTTTTCCCTAGTGGCTGCACCAATTTACTTTCCCACCAACTATGCATAAAGGTCCCTTTTCTCCACATCCTCACCACCACTTGTTATTTCTTGTCTGGTCATTCTAACTGGTATGAGGTAATATGAGGTAATAATTTATTGTGGTTTTCATTTGCATCTCCCTGATGATTTGTATCTCTTGGCCATCCGTATATCTTCCCTAGAAAAAATGTTTACCTCCTTTACCTGTTATATTTATTTAAGTAAGCTCCATGCCCAACTGGAAGCTGAACTCATGACCCTAAGATCAAGAGCTGCATACTCTACCAACTGGCCAGCCACGTGCCCTGCCTCTATTTTAACTGGATTGTTTTTGTTGTTGTTATTAAGTTGTATTGAATTTTTAAAAATATATTTTGTCTTTGTATTTTTAAATTTAAATTAAATTTAAGTTTTCAAAAAGATTTTATTTATTTGACAGAGAGCGAGGGAGCGCACAAGCAGGGGGAGCAGCAGAGGGAGAAGCAGGCTTCCTGCTGTGCAGGGTACCCAATGGGGGGGCTCAATCCCAGGACATCAGGATCAAGACCTGAACCAAAGGCAGATGGTTAACAGACTGAGCCACCCAGGAACCCCTATATTTTGTCTTTAAAAAATTTTTTTTTCTAAAGCAGGCTCCATACCCAGCATGGGGCCTAAACTCACAACCCTGAGATCAAGACCTGAGCTGAGATCAAGAGTCAGACAAAACAGATGGAGTCACCTGGGCACCCTGAGTTCTTTATGTATTTTGGAATATTAACCTCTTATCTGATAGATGGTTTGCAAATATTTTCTCCCATGCTGTAGTTACAGAATTGGGGGGTGACATGGGCAAGGAAAGAGATAAATCAACTATCAAAAAGGGATATGGACTATACAATAAGAGTAATAATGGGCGTCAAAAGTGGAAGGTGAAAATAAGAAAGTCTGGGAATGGCAGTAGAAAGTAACAGAGAGAAATAAATTTTTAAAAAATATTTTTTTGAGAGAGCAAGTGTGGGGGTGGGTGGGTGAGGGGCAGAGAAGAGGGGGAACAGCAGACTCCTCACTGAGTGCAGAGGCCAACCTGAGCTGAAATCAAGATTTGGATGCTCAACCGAGTCACCCAGGTGTCCTAAAATAATTTGTTTTTAATCTATAGTAAGAACAGGTTAAAATGTACTGAAGTATGGCACCTGGGTGGCTCAGTTGTTAGGGATCTGCCTTCGGCTCAGGTCATAACACTGGGGTCCTGGGATGGAGCCCCGCATTGGGCTTCCTGCTCGGCGGGAAGCCTGCTTCTCCCTTTCCCACTCCTTCTGCTTATGTTCCCTCTCTCGCTGTCTCTGTCAAATAAATAAATTAAAAAGTACTAGTTAGAGGGAATGGGGCCAGTGAGGAGAAAATACCGAAGAAGAGAAATCTGCGATATTTTAGAATCATTTGTGATTTCTTAACTAAGACAGCAGGTACTAAAGGAAAAACCAAACAAAACAGGGTTAAATAAGTCTGAAAGATTAGGTGGGGGCACCTGGGTGGCTCAGTGGGTTAAAGCCTCTGCCTTCAGCTCAGGTCATGATCCCAGGGTCCTGGGATCAAGCCCGCACATCGGGCTCTCTGCCTACTGTGATCTCTGTCTGTCAAATAAATAAATAAAAATCTTAAAAAAAAAAAAAAAGATTAGGTAGATGGCGTAGCTTCCATTACAAGGGCACAGGAAAGCGGTACAAAATGGCTTTAAATGATCTGGGAAATTCAGAAAAGGTCATTTTAAGACACAAGATCAAGCTCTACTTTATAGAGCAAGGGCTATATGTACAGTAGAGATTAGGCCATCATATTACACATGATGAAAATATGAATAGGTTTAAGTAAAGATAAATTTAAAGGGTTTTAAATGAAGTTAGGAATGCTAATGTACAACTCCCTCCTAAGGCTGATAATAGAGAAGACAGCATTATGTTGTTCTGCAACATGTCCCTTGTTAGTGTTAACCCGAGCGGGAATGCGATACTTGCGAGGACACTCAGTCTGAATCCGCATGGTGTTTCTCTGTTTCAGGTGTTCCTAGTGCTTTTCAACCTGGGTGGCTAGCGGAACTTTCACCCACCCTCTCTCACCTTGCTCATGCATGGCCCGGAATTCTAGGTATTTCCTGGGCTGCAAGAGTTGGGTGGCTTCTACGCCGCTTGGTAAGGAAACTCTGGATGTACTCCCACATGTACTGGCTACAACCTGGAAACAATTAAGGTATGGTCAGGTTTGTGAAAGACCCGGTGAAGGAATGAACCAGAGTTAATACCTCAGAACACCTCAGGGGGAAATTCTCGGGGTCTAGAAGAGAGAAAAAATGGACACGCAGTTTGTTCCACAAACTAGAAAGCCTGAGGGAATGAGAATGAGAAAGGCCGACACTAATACACCGAGCCTGGCTGAGTGGAGATGAAGCTCTGCGGGCTGGTTCGCACCGTGGTGCGGCTGCTTCGCCCCCGCGAGACGCTCCCACACCCACCCACACCCGCCGTCCCGCTTCATCAAGCGCTCTCTCCCAACCCCGCAGGCTCGCTGCCTTCTGATCCTCGGCTGATCCTCTAACGTTTAGACCTGGAGCTCCTGAGCAGGATGATCAGGATCTGCTCCTTGGTGCGGCCTCCGCCACCGCCTGCGAAGTTCCTAGAGCTGCTGCAGCGCCTCCCGGGGTCCCGGTGTCTCCCGGCAACAGAAACGCCGGAAGTTATGACCCGCAGCTACTTCCGGGTTGCTGGGCGTCCTTCCCGCGCAGGCCACATCCTCGGCGCCTAGTCCTCCCGACGCTCTGAGCTCTAACAGCAAGGCTGCCTCCCTCACGGGCTCTAACTGCATAAACTTACTTCCCAGGAGACTTTGCTTCAAGGACACCCTGGGTGTGAATGCTTTTGGCTACTCCTAAGGCAAAACAAATCATTAACTTACAGAAATGCCTAAGTGGCTGAAAACTTTTACTGGGGTCAAAGCTGCCTAGTCATCTTGAAACCCTCTGCACGAGGGGCACCTGGGTGGCTCGGTCAGCGGCGTCTCACCCTTGCTCCACCCCTCCTCAAATAAAAAATCTTAAAAAAAAAAAAAGGCAAAACCCCCTCACTTTAAGATTAATTCTAAAGGGAAACGAGAATCCTGGTGAATTTTGTCATGTGTCACGAAAAGCACAAACTAGGCCAGTCAAAATTTGTAATAGGGAAAGAATGCGAGGCTTGACCACAAATGGAATGAAATGAAAGTTACCAAAGCAAACATGCTGTGTTCTGCAGCCCAAGCAAATCTACAGGTAAGACTTCTGCTCCTGACCGGAAAACGGGCACCCCGGGCGCCGAGGTTCCCCCACATGAAGAGGCAGGTCTGAGGGTCTGTCTCTCCGGGAGCCCGAGCCTTGCACAGCCCGCGCCGGACGGGAGAACACAGGCGAACGCGCGCGGGAGGGCGGCCTCGGGTTCGCTCCCTCCGGGGCCCGTCAGGGCGGTCCGTCGCCGCCGCCTTCCTCTCGGAATTCTGTTCCTAAACGTCCCCAGCAGCCCCAGAGAAGTGAGAGACGGGCGCTGTGGACGTCACCCTTGGCCGCGGTCCCCGCCTCAGGCGACGCAGCGCCCCTCACCGCCGCCACACAGCCCTGTCGCTAGCGGGGTAGTCACCACGTGCGGAAGCCGGCCGCTTCCGGCTTCTCCGGGAGAAGCTGTCGGAGGCAACCTGCGCACGGCCTCCGAGGGGCGGCCCCCGGGGCACAGCGCCGCCTCCGGCCTCTCTGGGGGACGCTCCTCTCGGCGGTGGCCTCGCGCGGTCGGGGGAAACCTTTGCGCGGCCTCCGAGGGGGGCCCCTGGCTGGGCGCAGAGCCACTTCCGGCCTCTCTGGGGGACGCTCCTCTCGGCGGTGGCCTCCGAGGGGCGGCCCCGCTGGCTTGAGTTGCGGGTAGTCGTTCACCTTCTGAAAGGCTAACGACGTGCGAACCACGTCCCCCACTTTAAAGCTGTGGGGCTCGAGGGCCGTTCGGCGTCACGTCACGTGGTGATTCTGTTAGGGACGTAACCCAGGTTAACGGTTAGGCACGAGGCCCGGAACCGCGCGCGTCTGAATCCTGGTTCCAGCATTTGCGGTCCGTGTATTTCGAGCAGGACAGTCCCAGCTCGGGTTTCACCGCAGAACCGGGCATATAAACAGCGCTGGGGCCCGGCACGACACGGGAAGCGTTAGGACGGTACGTGTGAAACAGGAAGCTACGCGTTCAGCACCGCACCGCACCGCACCCGCGGGGCTACTTCGATGCTCTCAGGACATTTTTAGTTCAAGGTAATTGAAAAACAGATGCTAAGCCTTTTTTTTTTTTTTTTTTTTTTTTTTAAATAAAGCCTATTAGTGAAAGATTTTGTACATTAGATTATCCTAATTCTACCCTGGGGGTTGTTTGCTCGTTTTCAGATAAAGACATTATATACACAGTGGGATATTTAAGCCTTACATAGTTGCTTATATTTTCAAATTAGGGAAAACAGTAGGGCAGGATTTGCCTTTATATCCTGAAATCACTGGTGTTCTTACTTGTCGGATTGATCTCTCCACTCTTCTCTTGGGTACCAACCCTCTCTACACGGTCTTTAATGGAGAGAAGAGCAGCCAGCAGTAACGCAACCGATCCAGGACTCTGACCTTCAGGGCTACTTCCCTCAGCCCTCCTCCACAAGGGTCAGTAGCCAGAGAACCCTGTTTCTGTCCCGAGAGCTCCCCAGAACTGCCGTCTCTGTCCTCTCACCCCAGGGAGGTGCCGAAGGCATATGTGGCAGTAAGATCCTAGTTATGGTACTGTCTTCTCCAAATTTGAGGTTGAGGTACAAAATGGCTTTAAATGATCTGGGAAATTCAGAAAAGGTCATTTTAAGACAAAAGATTAAGCTCTACTTTACAGAGCAAGTGCTAAATGTGACCACCTTTCCTTACCTCTAATTCCAACTCCTGACTAATTTACTTCTCTCCTGTCTTGTTTGAATCTCTCTGGATTCTGGCCTCTTGCCTTGGATGCTCTCCTGGTTTACTTCCTGGCCTGACCTCTAGACAGACTTTCGTCTACATACTGGAATGCCACCATTGCACAGGTCCTCGTTTCACATGACTAATTTAGTTTTGCTGTGCCTTCATTTTAAAGGAATGTTCTGAGAGCTCTGTATTGCTCATTGCTCAAACTATTCCACTTCAGGGCTTAGCCTACCTCCTCTTGAGGAGAATCATTAACTAATACTGATGATCAGCTTTTTTTTTTTTTTTTAAGATTTTATTTATTTATTTGACAGACAGACTTCACAAGTAGGCAGAGAGGCAGGCAGAGAGAGCAGGAGGGAAGCAGGCTCCCGCCGAGCAGAGAGCCCGATGTGGGGCTCGATCCCAGGACCCTGGGATCATGACCTGAGCTAAAGGCAGAGGCTTCAACCCACTGAGCCACCCAGGCGCCCCTGATGATCAGCTTCTTTACTGAACCTTTTCCCCTCCATACTGCAGTCATGGTTATTTCCCAAGACAGTCCTTTTCCTCTCTATCTCCGTTGCCATAGACTAGCCTTTTTATTAGCCTCCTCCAAATTCTGCTCTTCTGGCTTGACTTCAGCAGTCAGTAGAAGAGAGGAAGATCCTGACTCACAGAAAGCATTCCCTCGCCCCAATAGGTGAAGACCATAAGCAAAACATTAAGCCTGAGAATAAGAGAAAAGAGATACTGGTCTTTCAGTCATCCATCTCACTCCATATTTTTTATTCAATATTTTTCATGTTGCTATTTCTTTTGCATTTCTGTAAAAATTTAAGTTCTTTACATTAATAGACTTTCCCTCTTGTGAATTCTTTGGTGTTGACGAAGGTGTGAACTCTGACTGAAGGCTCTCCCACACTCACTGCATTCATAGGGTTTCTCTCCAGTGTGGATTCTCAGGTGTCGAATGAGGTGTGAGCTCACTCTGAAGGTTTTCCCACATTCACTGCATTCATAGGGTTTCTCTCTGGTGTGAATTCTCTGATGCAGGATAAGATGTGAGTTCAGGCTGAAGGCTCTCCCACATTCTTTGCATTCAAAGGGTCTTTCTCCAGTGTGAATTCTCTGGTGTCTAATAAGATCTGAGTTTCCCCCAAAGCCTTTCCCACACTCATTACATTCATAAGGCCTCTCTCCAGTGTGGATTCTCTGATGCCTGATAAGCTTTGAGCTGTGTCTGAAAGCTTTCCCACATTCATTACACTGGTGGGTTTTCTCCCCACTAAAAATTGCTGCATGTTTAATAAGGTTTGGGCTCTTGAGAGATGTTCCATATTGGTGAATTTTCTCTCCAGCATAAATTCTTTGATGCTTAATAAAATCTGGATTCCATTTGAAACTTTGGTCATAGGTACTGTGTTTACAAGATTTCTGGTGTGTCAATTCACTTGAATTCAGGTTTAAGCTTCTCTCACAACCATCATGGCTAACGCTACCTGTAAGTGTATTTTTGTGGGTAAGGATTTTACTCAAACCTCCATCCTGAGCAGATGATGGTCTCTGAGCACCCCCCGATTCTTTTTCCCATTGCTTCTTTAGCCTGCCTGCAGACTTACAGATGTCTTGAGGCTCAGCAGTTCCTTCTGACATGAATCCTGAAATTCTTCCTGATAGAATCCTCTGTGATTCCATTTTTTCATAAATGTCCAATTTTGGCATGAATCCATTGTTTTCACTCTCATTATCTAAAAGAATGAAAAGACAAAGTGGTAAATATCTGTTTGCTGAGTTGGAAGAAAAGAAAATTTTGAGCTATACCCAAGACAGTTTCATATTGGTACTTCAAGTGGCCACTCTAAAAATGTGGCTTTTCAAGAGAAAGGTGTGCTGGACAAGGACACAAAAGAGAAAATTTGGTAAAGGCAAGTAGAATGCCTGTGGAGAGGAAAACTTCATCTATCTACCTACCCTTTCTTCATGTCCATGGCTAATCAAGTTCTGTAAGTACTTTCTGCTGAATGTGCCCTGAACACATCCCCTTCTTTACATTTCTGCTACCACTACCCTTGTCACTCTTCCTATTTGGGGACTGTCACAGCTTCCTGCTGTCTGGACTCTGAGCTGTTCTTCCTAGTCATCCTGGATACCCTCACCAGACTAACTGTCCTTAAAATCCTGTCACCTCCTGTACCCTACTCAGAACCTTCCCTCTCTTTTCTTCTACAACACCAGAACTCCTCCACCTGGTTTCCAGGATCCATTTATGATCAAATCCTCACAATTCCTGCCTTCTGGCTCACAAATTTATACTGTGCCTATGACTCAATATTGTGCTGCAATCAAGCACCCCCTCTTTTTGTAGGGTTTCCTTTGTCTAGAATATGTAGGGCAGGAAAGGTGGTTAGGCAGTGCTGGTCTTAGGCTGGGGGAAATATATGATTTTGGATGGAGTGGATGGAAATATCTCTAGAACAAACTGGAAAACAGAATTTGGGTATTTTTTTTAACTGACTATAATTATTTATTTTTAAAAAGACCATGACTATTTTGTCTTTTTTTTTTTTTAAGTTTTTAATTTATTTATGGGGGGGAGGAGCAGAGGGAGAGGGAGAAAGCAGGGGAGCCTGATGTGGGGCTGGATCCCAGGATCCTGAGATGATGACCTGAGCTGAAGGCAGATGCTTAACCAACCGAGCCACCCAGGTGCCCCCAAAACTAATTTATTCCTGGGTTTATTGTTGAGATCATTTACACCTACAGTAATACTGAGTCCATGAACTCTTTAAACAGAGGAGTTTCAGAACAGGGATCACTGTTCCATGGAGGGAGTCACCAGAAGTCGTGGCTGACTTCCTATAACAACATGAAAGCTTTGTAAGACCAAAAGTACAATAAAAAAGACAATAATGTGGATCTTGTTCTATGTATCTGTGAATTACATTCCACTTCTGAGTATATCATTATGTACCTGCTTTTCTACTAACATGTGTTATTTCTCTTGATGTGTTTCTTCCTCTTTTTTTTTTGCTTATTTATTTCCTGATGTTTTCTCACACATTAATTTTTCTTTCCTTTAGTTTACTCATAAAAATATCCTGTGTTTTGGAAATATTCTGGATGAAGAACAAATGGGAAAATGTAAATATTCTGGATAAGGAACCAAATTCCCTCTCTGTTTTTGTTTTAATTGGCCAATGACACACAGGGAAAAAGTTCTCTACTTCTCATGGGGTGATAAAGGAAAGGACCATGTATGGTAACTGAGGCTACTCTGAGAAGGGACATTCACAGCCCCACTCCTCCAGCAACACGAACTGCACGCACTACTGCCCCTTACCACCGTCCGGCAGAAGGGGTGCTGAGGAACCCCGAAGGGCCTTGGGGTCCACTGGCTGCAACTGGACACTCAGTGCCGGTCCAGGAGGCACCACCTTCTTCCCGAGTATCTCTTGTCCATGTGCATGGACTGGAACCTGAGAAAAATAAAGTACATTTGGGCCTGTGAGAGAATCCCTGTTGGGGATTTGAATATCTTCCAAAAACAAAGAGAACCCGCTGTAGGAATACAGAACTGCAGGACGGATTAAGTCTGACTCAAATGTAAGATGTGGCACAGCACGAGATGCAGTGGAAAAGAGACAGAAAGGCGCACTGCCCTAACAGCCCCTGCAGGTCTCCCTGGGGGCTCAGTCTCGGGCCCTTTCCTCCCACTGTGGGACTCTGTCCATGTGGAGTTCTTAGATCTCCCATTCCCTGTGTACCTGGACTACTGCTTCATCAGCGCCTCCCTCCAAATCTTCCAGTAAGGTGACCACCTCCTCTCCATTCTCTGGGCCACGTTCCCGCACCCAGGCCTGCAGCTCCTCGGGCAGGATGGTCAGGAACTGCTCCAGCACCAGCAGCTCCACAATCTGCTCCTTGCTGTGCGTCTCGGGCCGCAGCCACCGATGGCAGAGCTCCCGCAGCCGGCTCAGCGCCTCGCGGGGCCCAGGGGAATCCTGGTAGCAGAACTGCCTGAAAAGTTGTCGGCAGAGCTCCTGCCTAAAGGGGTCGCTTCTCTGGAGGGAAGTGTCCTGCCTCCAGACAAAATCTTCCTCTTCTATCTTCACTATCAGAAGTCCTTCATTCTCCTGAAGGTTCTGAGCTGTAGCTTTCTTTGATTCTGTCGTCATTTTGGGATGAAATGTATTACCAGGAAACCCACTTCTGCTTTGTGAAGCGTCCTACTTAGTTTCAAGGGCTCTTCTAAGGGATAAAAAAGAACTATTACTGTCTATGAAGATGAAAGATCACATCACAGAAACAGTCATTTTCCATTGCCCAGAAGTGTACTTGACATTTACTATATGTAAAAGCACTGAAATACTTTGTGGAATAAAATTGTTACATAATTTCTACCTCAAAACACTTTCAAATTTAAATTTAAAAACAAAATACCGCTCTTTGGAAAATTCATTTATTTATTTTAGAGAGAGAGAGAGAGGGCGCATGTGTGTGAGTGGGGGGATGGACAGAAGGAGAGGGAGAGAAAGACTCTCCAGCGGACTCCTAGCCCATCTCAGAGCCAAAGGCTGGGCTCAATCCCACGACCCTGAGATCATGACCTGAGCAGAAATCAAGAGATGGACTCTTAGTCAACTGAGCCACCCAGGCACCCATAAAAACGAAATACTTTAAAGTAGAAACAATACATATAAGATTTAAAAATTTCAGGCAATGCTACATGTTAATATGTCACTTGCAATTAAATTATATGTTAAGTCATGAAGACAATCATGACCAGCATAGAAAAACAATGAAGGGCTTCACAAAGTTGGAGATGCAAAGGAGTTGCAATGCAGGGAAATGCAAAGCAGGCTGCCATGCTGCTTTGGTCAGGGAAAAATGAATGAAAAATTAACTTCTGATGAATGGAAAGGATTTGATAGGATGAGGGAGAGAGAAAAGTAAGAAATTACAAGCTAGGAAACAGTCTGAACAACTGGTTAATGGTAGGATCACAGAAGTGGGAAAGCAAAAAGTTCAATAGATTTGTATAAGGAAATCACAGAGGCAAAGGCCCTACCATAGAAAGCCTCAATGCCAAGATCCTGAACTCAGAGTTTATCTTTTAGGCACTGGGGAGCCAAGGAAAGCTTCTGAGCAGAATGACCCGACAAATACTGTTTGTGGAGATTAACATGTTGATTTCTAGGATGGACTGCAACATGAAAAGAGAAACAGAGAGAGGCCATACTTATACAAGTGTGAGGAAAATACAAGATCGAAATAATTATTAATTCAAAATCTGGAATTAGGATTACTTATAAATCTCTTAAGTAATAGGGTAACTTTTCTTAAAAGATTTTTTTAAAAAATAGATTTTATTTGTTTGACAGAGAGAGCAAGAGAACACAAGCAGGGGCAATGGGAGAGGATTCTGGGATCATGACCTGAGCTGAAGGCAGATGCTTAGCCATCTGAGACACCCAGGCACCCCTAAAAGATTTTGAGTAATCTCTGCACCCAGTGTGGGGCTGGAACTCACAACCCTAAGATCAAGAATCACCTGTTCCATCAATTGAGCCACCTGGGTGCCCTGGGGCAACTTTCCTTGAGAGCCAGAGGCTAAGTTGCAATCAGTGTTAACTAGTTCCTTCCCCAAAGGTCTCAAATAGATAGGTTTCCTGTTATCCCAACAGTTCCTTCTGTATCTTCCTAGTTTTGTGGCTCAGTTCATATCTTGGACGTTAAGTCCTATCAGCTCACCAAGAAAGTTAAATATAATAAACCAGCACCATGACTTATCTGTCGACTATGAGTATTGTTATTAAACACCAGTTCCTCCAGTCTTAGCACATGGGAATGTCTGGTTTCTGCACTGAAAAACTAACTAACAGGAATGTAGATGTGAAGCCTAGAATGCGAGAGCAGAATGCAAATATTAATCTTGCAGGGCCTTCCACTACGCATTTCACCAGCTGATTGCTGATCTTTGTACTGATAAGTACTTTATTAAGAATCTTGGGGCGCCTGGGTGGCTCAGTGGATTAAAGCCTCTGCCTTTGGCTCAGGGTCCTGGGATCGAGCCCCACATCAGGCTCTCTGCTCAGTGGGGAGCCTGCTTCCCCCTCTCTCTCTGCCTGCTTCTCTGCCTACTTGTGATCTCTGTCAAATAAATAAATAAAATCTTAAAAAAAAAATCTGAATACAAGCCAAGCTCTGGGCTAGAAGTTGTACAGGAATGGTTTCCAAGAAAGACTGCGTTCCCAGCTGATTAATTAGCTGTCTAATTAATCATGTGGAAACTTTGTTAGAAACTGATTCTTGGGATGCTGTCTGGGTGAATATGGGTATACCTGGAAAATCCGTATTCTGATGTACAGCCCTAATTAAATGGTGCATGAGTTTCTAAAAACAGTTGGAAAAAGACATAAAACCCACGTGGATTAAAACATTTAAATAACTAAATGTTGTTTCACAGAACACACACTGAAATGCTGATCAATGCTGTAAACCGAAGGACTAAACAAGTTGTAAGGGAGCGGCATCAAACGCCCTAACGGTTTAGAGGCAGGGGGAAGAGGGAGGGAGAGAGAGAGAGAGTGAGAGTGTGTGTGTGTGTGTGTGTACACTCTACGGAATTCCTACATAACACCCGTGACTACGGTACAGATCACCGCGAATTATTTTTAGCTTCGGCTGTTTTTCTTCCTCAGCGACCGTTACTCCATGAGGTCAAGGGCCACGCTCTCCCGTTCTCCGAGTTCTCACAGTCGTGGGACGCGAGAGCCCGAGAGGCCTCCCGACGCCGCAGGCACCCGCAGAGGGGAGGGGTCGTGCCGGGAGAGCGGGCGCCGCGGAGTGCGGGGGAGCAGCCGGGCTTCCCGCACGCCGCGGGGCTGCCCCCCGCCCGCTCTGCCGTCTCCGCCGCTTCCGCCGCGTCCCGGGCACGCGCGGAACGACACACACGCAGCGTGAGCGCGCGGCACGACGGGGCCGAGGCCGCCCGCTTTCCCTACGAGAAGGCCGGCACTCTCCTCGCGAGAGGCGGGCGTCGGGACCGGCTCGCGGGCAGCTCCTCGCGGCTAGAAACCGCCGGCCAGACGCCGCCGCCGGCCTCGCCGTCGCCGGCAGTGACTCCGCACCGCGGCCGGACGCCCCAGCCCGGCGCTCCGCCCCGCCCGCGGCGGTGACGTAACAGGCGGCGCGGGTAACCATGGAAACCACCGCCCCTCTGGAAGTAGGCGGGCGCAGTGTACTCTGAACACCGAGCCTCCGGGCCACTTTTCCTCGGGATTCCTCCGCGGTCCCGGCTCCGGGGCGCCGCGGGGCTGCAGCAATCCCGAAGTAAAGTGGTAGGGACTGGGTGCTTGGAGGGGACAAAAGGTCGGACCGGTGGGTCCTCAAACCCGGACTCACCTCTCCCTCAGGGTGGTTCCGATCGGACACTTCCGGTGGGGGCACGGCGCTGCACCCTCTCTTAAAGCTTCCGTCCTCGTGGGCTCTGAGCCTGCGCAGAAGGCAGCCCGGCGCTGGACTGCGACTCCCAGAAGTCTTGGCGTCTCCGCCGCGCTCTGACTCCCGTTTCCCGGGCAGCTTCCGTGGCTGCCGAAGTTCTCCGGGCTCCGGGGTGGGGTCCTTGCAGCCTCTGGGGCGGGAAACGCGGCCTCGCCTGGACTTCAGTCTGGGGGTGGAACGGAAGGGCACGCCCCGCGCCCAGACCTCACGGGGCTGGTTACACCCTGGGCTCACGACGGCCGGCGCGTGGCCCGAAGCGCGCTCTTCCTTGAGTCCGTGGGCCAGTGTGAGGTCGGGAGTGCGGACGGGAACTTACGGCGACTGCGCCTCTGTCCTCGGTACCTCCTCTCACGTGCGGCGGTAAACAGCCGAAATGCAACTGAGTAGCGACAAGAGCTGAACCTCTTCATTCATCCGTAGTGAGTGGAGAGGAGGGCCGAGTGGTACAGAACCCAAGGGTTTTATAGGAAGGGGAGTGGGGCAGGACGTTATTAGCCAAAGGAAAAGCTTTGTCTCAGGGCAAGGGGACCTTCCCTGGAGGGGTGGTGTGTGAACAGGGGGTTTTATCATGCAGATTACCTCATCTTCTCGGGGGCGTGGGGGGAGGGAATGAAGAGGGCCCATGTGACCTTACTGGTGCTGACGAGAAAATTCTTGATTTTTGCTTAAAATTTCACTCCTGAAGAGAACGCAACTGTAATTTCGTCCTGGTTTGGTATTCTGGGGGCAAGTAACTCCACCCTGGGCCTGTGGTTTTCTCAGCAGAGGTAACCCCTATAATCTGTGTTTATTCTTTTTGAAAGAATAGGTCTAGATAAGTACGCATGGTCAAACAATATATGGTTTAGTGTTCTTGTTTCTCATCTAAAAGGCATCATGCCATAGGTAAGCCTCTGGTACTTGCTTTTTTTCACTTAACAATGTTTCTACGGTTTATCCATGGTGTTGAGTTACAGTTAATTTTCTTTATAATAGTCCGGTTGTGAATGTAGCTCTGCATCCATTTTCCTACAGTTGGGCTGATAGGCTCTCTATCGGTTAGGGCAGTAAACCTCTTAGGAGTTGCGGCAGCTTCTGCCTGTGTTCCCCACAGTCTGTTCTTAACAGAGCAGCCGAAAGGATGCTGTTGCAGCCCAAGTTCTGTCATGCTGCTGAAGGGTAGCAGAGCACACCTCCTCACCTATGTGCCTTTGATAGTTTGATTATTGTGAGCTGTAGGCACTTGAAAAACAGCAAATTGGAAAGAGGCTTTCTCTGAATTTCCCTTATCTGTTTAGAGACAGATCCTCCAGAATAAACTCAATTGTTGCAAATACTCTTCCCCAAGGGTTTCATCAGCTAGGGAAGATTGACTCGTATTGTAGGAAAGAAGTTGACACCACACCCTGACAAACTCATCACAAATGGCTATGATGTAGAAATGGAGTTTGGAGCCCACAGCCAAGAAAAAAATCTTGAGACATCTTCAGTGGAAAAAAGTGGTTTTATTAAAGCACGGGGGACAGGATCTGTGGGCAGAAAGAGCTGCACTGGGGTAGTGACGGGTGACTGATTATATGCTATCAAGTTGGGAGGGGGTTGGGGACAGCACAAGCCTTCAAGGTATTTTGGAAGCAAGGTTTCCAGGATCCTGAGGGCTAGCTATTGTTGGGAAAATGTCATTTATTACTATTTAGTAAGAACTCAGTCATGAGACCCTTCAGATGTGTATCAGTGGGCCATATCCTTGGATTGCTAACATATATCTTGGGGGGTGGAGATAAAAGAAGTTTTCAAAGGAATTTTTATATGTTAAAGTAGAATGAACAGGATCCCGAAGCATCAGGATAATGTTGAGCTAAGATTGCCACTTTAGCAAAGTGTCAACATCGTCAAGGCAGCTGAGATCCCAGAGGAGGGTCACTCTGCCTGTTTCAGGGACTTGTCACTGGGCTATAGGCAGTAAGAAAATTTAATTCTTTCTTTTGCCTTTGTTTCCCACATTGGTCATACCTCCCACCTGTTCTCTTAAGGGCCCTGTTCATCTTTACTAAAAATCATTTGCTCTCCCCTAAAAGGCCTACATCTCCTGTCCCCTTTCCCTGGTAAATTAAATCCTGTTACTTTTCCATTGCTCATTTTTTCTCTAGGTATTTTTTGTGTATAAAATTCTTTTAATAAAATTAATAATAAAATGTTAATAAAATTCTTTTGTTTTTCTCTTGTTAATGTTTTTTATTACAGGGATTTCTTTTTTTTTTTTTAAGATTTTATTTATTTATTTGACAAAGTGAGAGAGATACCACAAGTAGTCAGAGAGGCAGACAGAGAGCGATTGAGAAGCAGGCTCCCTGCAGAGCAGAGGGCCCGATACGAGGCTCGAACCCAGGACCCTGAGATCATGACCTGAGCTGAAGGCAGGGGCTTAACCCACTGAGCCACCCAGGCGCCCCTTATTACAGGGATTTCAACTGAGAACTCAGAATGGTAGAGGAAAAATTATTTTTCAATCCCTAAACTAGCCCTCAGCTTAAAGCCTTTGAGTAGCTCCCTATTTCAGGCAAGGCAAAACCTAAAGTCCTTAAAATGGCCTCTGAGACCCCATATGACCCAGAGCCGGTGTAATCAATTACTCTCCCTTGCTCATTCTGCTCTGTCATTCCCAGTGAACCTCCTTGCTCTTCCTAATTAATAACTTTCTGAAAAAGCACCAAGCCCAGTAACTAGTTTCATTAGCGAATTCTGTCAAGCAGTTAAAGAGTAAATATATACCAGTTCCCCACAATCTGTTGAAAATAGAAGCAGAGGGAACACTTCGTAACTTTCTATTATACCTCATACCAAAGCCAGTTAAAGACGTTACAAGAAAAACACTAGAGACCAAGCCCTCTCACAAACATAGATGTGAAAATCCTTCACAAAATATTAATCCAACAGTATATAAAAATTATATACAACAACGAAGTGGAATTTATTGCAGACATGCAAGAGTGGTTCAACATTTGGGAATAAGTCAGTATAATCCACTGATAAAATTAACAGGCTGAAAAAGCAAAATCATGATCATTTGATTCAGAAAAAGCATTTGACAAAATCCAACAGCCGTTTGTGAAAAACTCTTAATAATAAACTAGTAGTAGATGGAAACTTTCTCTACTTGATACATCTACAGAAAACAACCCACCCACCTACCCAACAAACCACAGCTAACTCCATACTTATAAAGGAGAAGCTGAATATTTTTGCCAAGCTTAGAAAATGGATAAAGCTGGGGTGCCTGGGTGGCTCAGTGGGTTAAAGCCTCTGCCTTCGGCTCAGGTCATGATCCCAGGGTCCTGGGATCGAGCCCCTGCATCGGGCTCTCTGCTCAGAGGGGAGCCTGCTTCCCTTCCTCTCTGCCAGCCTCTCTGCCTGCTTGTGATCTCTGTCTGTCAAATAAATAAATAAATAATCTTAAAAAAAAAAAAAAATGGATAAAGCTGTCCTCTTTCACTACTATTTCACATCATGCTGGAAGTCTTAAATAGGACAGTAAGACAAAAAACAAAGGTTTACAGAGAGGAAAGGAAGAAATAAAGCTGTCTCTATTCACATATAAACTTTTTGTGTACAAAATCCCAAAGACTCTAAAAAAAACCCCAAAATCTGGAGCAAGGAATTAAAGCAATGGTGCAGGTTTTAAGGTCAGCATCTGAAAGTCAAGTTGACAATACTAATTGTTGGTTGGGATGCAGACTAACAGGAACTCTTACTCATTCCTGATGGGAGTGCAAAAGGGTGCAACTACTTTGGAAGATTGTTTGGCAGTTCCTTACAAAGTTAACATAGTCTTACCATGTGATGCAGTCACACCATAGGTATTCACACTCATAGGTATTCACTCAACTGCTTTGAAAATTTATATTTGCAAAAAAAAAAAACCCTGCAGGTGAATATTTCTAGCAGCCTTTTTTTGGTTTTGGTTTTGTTTTGTTTTTGTTTTTAAAGTAGGTTCCACACACAGCATGGAGCCCAACATGGGGCTCAAACTCACAACCCTGAGATGAAGACCTGAGCCAAGATCAAGGGTCAGATGCTCAACCAACTGACACATCTAGCAGCTTTTTCTCAATTGCTGAAAACTGTAAGAAGCTCACTGTTGAATAAATTAACAAATTATGATACACCCATACATTGGAATATTCTTTTTTTTTTTTTTAAGATTTATTTATTTTAGGGAGAAAATGTGCATGCTCAAGGGGGGCGGGGGGGAGAGGCAGAGGTAGAGGGAGAGAGAGAATCTCAAATAGACGCTGAGCTGAGTCTCACACCTCAAGTCTGAGGGCTTGATCCCATGACGCTGAGATCATGACCTGAGCTGAAACCTAGAGTCTGGTCTTAACTGAATGAGCCACCCAGGTGCCCCTGGAATATTCTTTAGCAAAAAAAAAAAAGGAATGTGTTATCAAGCCACATGAAAACATGAATGAATTAAATACATATTGCTGAGTGAAAAGCCATTCTAAAAATATGTACTATATGATTCCATTTATATGACACTCTGGAAAAGCAAATCTATAGAAATAGTAAGCAGATCAGTGCTTGCTAGAGTTCTGGGGTGGAGGAGGGCTGAGTAAGTGAAACAGATTTTTTTAGGGCAGCAAAATTATTCTGTATGCTACTGTAGTGGTGAATATATGACACCATCTATTTGTCAAGCCCCACTGAACTTTAGAGGACAAAACTGAACTTTAATGTATCCCAGGATGAAATGTGGAATGTGACATTACCTAATCATATTACGAATGCATAAAACAACCTCACTGTAGGGGTGGAACCAAAAGATACTGACTTAAGTAACATTGAAAATGAAAATGAAAATACTAAATACAAAAGGAGCTGTACATAACAGCACTCTAGTTGATAATGCTGTTTCTCGTGGGGGCTGTGGGTTAACAGTTCTGAAACCATTATATACGTAAGGTAGAGTTGAATAATTAAATAAATGGGTGGCAGGTGGTAGGATGTAGGTATCTCACTGCTGGAGTAGGAGGTGGCAGTCAGGCAAGGCCAAACAGCTAGAATAAATATGAACCCATG
This sequence comes from Martes martes, assembly GCF_963455335.1. Taxonomy (NCBI): domain Eukaryota; kingdom Metazoa; phylum Chordata; class Mammalia; order Carnivora; family Mustelidae; genus Martes; species Martes martes. The sequence goes on along the minus strand of NC_137893.1, from coordinate 147,286,006 downwards.
ATTATCTCTATCTATCTATCTATCTATCTATCTATCTATCGATCTATCTGTGCTAACAGAGATAGATAAATAAGTGTACCTATACAGGTCAGTATACACATACATTTCCTGTCAGATAAGATGGCCTAGAAGCAATTATACTTCAGTAACGATCAGCACACCTAGTGTCCACATCTGGCTTTCTAACAGGATTCTGCAGTTGAGAAATGGCTTATTCTAGGGCTCACAGGAGATATATAAGATGAGTCCAGCCTGGGTGGCTCAGTCAGTTAAATGTCTGACTCCTGATCTCAGTCCAGGTCTTGATCTCAGGGTCCTGAGTTTAAGCCCCATGTTGGGCTCCATGCCCACTATATTTAAAAAACAAAAAAAAAAAAAAAAAAAGAAAGATGAGCCCAGAGAATCTTATGGTGTCAGAAATAAATAGTTCAAAAACTAACAAACACAGAACAAACAGATGAAGTAAAAAATGATGAGCTGTGTAAAGGTACTCAGAAGCCATGTGGAAGAATTTCCAGTGGCCAAAGTGGCACAATTTGAGCAAAAAATTAAGTAGTTTTGGATTATAAGCCAAAATATAATTTGAGTACCTGTGAGCACATACTGATATAAATGACTGATAAACAAGTGGGGAAGGATAGGCAAACGTGCAGAATAATTAAAAATTTATGCAGATACTCTGCCCTCCCTACATGTGAATGTGTGCAAAGATTTCCTCTCCATGAGTACAATATAGAAAGGGCGGGGGGAGAAGAGTATCTTTACAGCGGAGAAACTTGACAAACCCTCAGCCAGTTGATCAAAGTTCGTATCAACAGTGATACATCATGTTGATATTATGTGTCTGTGGAAAAATGTGGCGAAGATGGTACTTTACCTCTGTGGTCTTCCTCTCAAAACACCATAGCTCCATTCTATCATGAAAAAAAAAAAAAAAAGAAATAAATCATAGTAGATGAACGTTCTACAAAACACCTGACTAGTACTCCTCAAAACTATAAAGGTCATCAAAACCAGGGAAAGTCTGAGAAACTGTCACAACCAAGAGGAGCCTAGTGAGACATGATAACAAAATGTAGTGTGGTATCCTGGATGGGGTCCTGGAATAATAAAAAAAAAAATGTTAGACAAAAACTCACGAACCCCGAGTCAAGTATAGACTCTGTTTAATAATAATGTATTAACATTGGTTCATCAATTGCAACAAGTGTACCATACTCATGTAAGATGCTAGTAATAAGGGAATCTAATATAAAGGAAATCTTTGTAATTCTTCTGTAAATCTAAAACTTCTGAAATAAAAAGCTAAATAAAAAAGTAACACATTCTTTACTTACTTTTATTATTCCTTTTGTCTTAAAGCAGTTTTCTTTTTCTCAGGACAGAAATGAGGTTTATATTTTCCATTGTTGTCTCAAAAATTTTTTTAAAGATTTTATTTATTTGACAGACAGAGGTCACAAGTAGGCAGAGAGGCAGGCAGAGAGAGAGGGGGAAGCAGGCTCCCTGCTGAGCAGAGAGCCCGATGTGGGGCTTGATCCCAGGACCCTGAGATCACGACCTGAGCCGAAGGCAGAGGCTTAACCCACTGAGCCACCCAGGCACCCCTGTTGTCTCAAAATTTAAACCTTGGGATCACAGTTCATTCCTTAAACAGGAATTTTCTGAATAAGTAAAATCCCGTGTGAATGATATCGGAAAGATTCCCAAAGAAACTATAACGAAGATTCAAGTTTGGAAAACTCAAGGCCTGTGAAATCTCCTACAGAAAAAGGCAACTCGTGGAAAGGACAATCATCAGCAATCTTTTCCCCAGATTTCAAATGAAAAACTATCTTTAGTAAGAGTTCATATGGAAAAACAAGGCCATAAAAATGATTTGTATGAATAAATTAGTATAGTTTTGTGGAAGGCTATTTGGTTTATATATATTCAATTTGTCCATTGACTCTGCTCCTTTTTTTTTTTTTTTAAAGATTTTATTTATTTATTTGACAGAGAGAGACCACAAGTAGGCAGAGCAGCAGGCAAAGAGAGGGGGTGGGTGGAAGCAGGCTCCCCGCCAAGCAGAGAGCCCGATGCGGGGCTCGATTCCAGGACCCTGAGACCATGACCTGAGCTGAAGGCAGAGGCTAAACCCACTGAGCCACCCAGGCGCCCCAACTTAGCTCCTTCTGAGGAAAATATCCTGCAGATATACTTGTACACTTTCAACTTATTGCATGTACAAGATAATTAGTTGTAGCATTGCTTATGATGAAAAGAAGGGGGGGAGGCCTGGGCATCTCAGTCAGTGAAGCGTCTGCCTTCAGCTCAGGTCATGATCCCAGGATCCTGTGATCGAGGCCCGAATTGGGCTCCCTGCTCAGCGGGGAGCCTGCTTCTCCCTCTGCCTGCCACTTTTGCTTGTGTGGGCTCTCTCTCTGACAAATAAATACATAAAATCTCAAAAAAAAAAAAAAAAAAGAGGGGAACAATCCCAAAGTCCATCAATAAGGGACTGGTAAGAGTCAGTTCATACAGTGAAATACCACGGAATCGCTCTCTTTATAACATTGATGTGGCAGGGACTTCTAGAATGTATGTATGTAAAATGTAATCTATTTCATTTTGGAAGCTTTCATGATCTTCTCTTTATTTCTGATGTTCTTAAATTTCACAGTACTATGTCCTGGTGATAGAGTTTTTTCACTGACAATACTGGATAGTCAGTAGAAACTTTCAGTCTGATAATACACAAATTTAGCCCTGGAAATTTTCCCCCCAATACTTTTTGCATGATATTTACTTTCCATTTTCTTGTTTTTCTTCTTTTCAATTTTCTAAAAGCTGTGAATGGATTCATAGATGTTGACAAGAATAAAAAATAATATAACAAACTTCACACACACAGCGCTTAGCTTCATCCACTTTATTTTTTTTTTTTTAAACATTATACAAGAAAGAATTCTTAAGATCTCTTTGGTGCAAAATTTTGGCTTTTGGCGCAAAATTTGGTTTTATTAAAGCACAGGGACAGGACCCGTAGGCAGAAAGAACTACACTGGGGTCATGAGGAGTGGCCCATTATATACTTTCAAGTTGGGAGGGGGTTAGGGAGAGCATAAGTCTCTGAGGAATTTTGGAAGCAAGGTTTCCAGGACCTCAAGGGGGCTCGCTATTGTTGGGGAAAGGTCATTTATTACTGTCTAATGAAACCTTAGGCATGAGACAGTACAGATGTAAATTGGTGGGTCATTATGCTTGGGGGATGATTGTCAACATGTATCTTGGGGGGTTTAGAGATAAAGGAAATTTCTAAAGGAATTTTTATATGTTAAAGCAGACTTACAGGATCCTGGTGGGGGGAGGGGTTCAGGTTAGGATGGCCTTTTGCCCTTAGCAAAGTATTAACATTGAGGCAGTTGAGTCCCTAGAGGAATGTCACTCTGCCTGTTTCAAGGATTTGTCTGTGGGCTCTAGGTAGTAAGGAAATTTAATAATTTTTCTTCTGCCTTTGTTTCCCACATCAATACCCATCTCTTAAAAAATAAGATACCCATCTCTTAGATTTAGTTTTTAAGTCCTTTTTTAAAAAAAAATTTTATTTATTTATTAGACAGAGATTGCAGCTAGTCAGAGAGGCAGGCAGGGAGAGAGAGGAAGAAGCAGGCTCCCCGCTGAGCAGAGAGCGTGAGGCGGGGCTCGATCCCAGGAGGGACCATGACCTGAGCCGACAGGACCCTGAGACCATGACCTGAGCCGAAGGCAGAGGCTTTAATCCACTGAGCCACCCAGGCGCCCCAGTTTTTGTCTTTTTTCCCTGTTATCTGATTCATTAATTTCTGTTGCAGTCTTTCAGTTTATTTTGCTATCCTTTTCTAACGTTTCTGTTGGATCTTTAATTAATGAGATTTCTCTGCATTCCATTTAGATGTTTATGGCTGAGAATTGAGGTTTCAAAATTTCCTCAGCATTTAAAGTATTACGTTCTATTGTCTCAACTAGTTATGATTATCATGCATACCAACTGGAATTTTTTTTTTTTAAGATTTTATTGATTTATTTGACAGAGATCACAAGTAGGCAGAGAGGCAGGCAGAGAGAGAGAGAGGAGGAAGCAGGCTCCCTGGTGAGCAGAGAGCCCGATTCAGGGCTCGATCCAGGACCCTGGGATCATGACCTGAGCCGAAGGCAGAGGCTTTAACCCACTGAGCCACCCAGGTGCTCCCCAACTGGAATTTAATTATAATATTGACCATAAGGTTCAGGTCTGCAACAAAATTTATTTAATCTGAGAAATTTTTATTTGAATGAATAATTAAAAAATAGTTGTTACAGAATCAATGACCTTCTTGAGAGAGCATGGAATGATATTAGAAACATTAAAGTAACAGGAAAAATGTATTCTCCTGACTGGGCTGAATCTCTTTTACAATTAGACACCTCAAGACCATCAGGTTGTGACAATACAGGGCAATGCAAACTTTCACTGTTAAGACTATTAGGAGGTCAAAGCCTACTAGCATACGACACATATGTTGTGTCACAGCAAACACATGGTGATACTACACTTCTAGCAATACACACACCCCTGTGGATTGATGGATATTTATTACCCAAGAAATGGCATTTCAGTGGCCTAATAATGTACTATATCTGACATGAGTTGGAAGTCAAAGCTAATCTTTTTCCTTTAACAAGAACATCTGTTGAAGTTGTTTTTGGACATGGGACACTTTAATTGGTTAATTTGTGCTAATGATTATTCAGAGGTTACATTCTTTAATCATACTAAAATGAAGGATACTACTATCATCACAATGAATGCATTAAATATTGTATGCTATTAATGTCACTTTTAATAAATGTTACCAAAATAGATCTCTATATCTCAGAGTATTCATATAAAGATTTCCCAACATCTTGCCATGCTAAAATAACAGAAATACCGGGGGGTAAAACTGACAAAATTGATCAATTTTTGGATGAAAACATGGAAGAACTCAAAGTAGCCCATAAAACCTTAAGCAACAAGCTAATGCACTTTAAACATGCCGCACAGGCCATTCACGCAGCTTCAGCCGTCATTAATACTAACTCAGTTGCATTAAACAAAGACATAGAAAACTTACATAATAAATCATATAAAATCATTACTAAATAAATAAATAAATAAAATTTCCTTTCTAGAATTGTTAGCAAAACCCTTCAAAGACGTGATTTTTTTCTGGCTCGTGGTCTGACTATAATCCTTTAAAATACCTAAAGATGGGATGGAATTCTCTCTCTACACATGTTTGGGAATCTATTAAGGAAATTCTTCTATTACTTAACAAGAAAAAAAATCAAGGAAAGACTTTGATTAACCATACCCTCATTGTTCTTTTCTGGATATGCCGAGAGCCTATGTTGAATATTCCATACATATTTTTTGGGTTTTTATTTTCTTTTTGTCTGACTTTATTCAGTTAGATATGACTTTGAGTTGGAGGTTTTATCTGAGTTTGCTTGATTCGTTTTAATATACCTATCCTGTTTGAATTTGGTGTGCTCTTTACCTTCCATGGTTTGAATTTTATTGATTTTGTTTGATTTCGACTGAAAACTTGGTTAAACAACCTCATTGTACCTTTGCTATGTTACCGAACTACTACTCCCATCCTGCTCTAAGTCACACTTGATTCCTGCGCGGCCCTTACAGAATCTGCCGGGGGGAGTCCTGGGGGGGCATGTAGAGAGCAAAACGGAGTCTCTCTCGTCGAGCAGGAGCCCGTGTCGGGCAGGGCCTGCCTCCAGCCGCGACACAAGCACTTAAGGTACCGCAGGTAGGAGATACCGCCGGGACCGACGTCTGCCTCCATCCCACAACTGATAAGGCGCAGAACCAGAGGAGGTCTGCGGAGACCCAAGACCGGTTAAGTCCCTTTAAAAGGGCAGGATTTGGGCAGCAGACTGCCAGACTCCTCAGACCCGACCCCTCTGTGTCTGACAACTTCAAAGAGACAACAGACGCTGGAGCCTCGGCCGCGTGGATCTCCGCACGGAACCGAGAGCCTTCCCCGCTGGATCACCAGAGGCATCAGCGCCGGGAGCGGACCCGGGACCGGACCAGGCCTTATGCCAACTGCGCGCCCACGAACTGACGTTGCATTTGGTTCGCTAACTTCCCGCACCCTTCTGTTACCTTAATCATTACCTTCTGTTCTGCTTCTTGTCCTGTGTCAGAAACCAGGTGTAATCACGTGGGGAGCTGTCGTTGAGTTTGGAATCCTGAACCTGCTTTACAATTGTGATTTAACTTTGCTTTAGGACTGAATAAAGCTGACGTTGTGGGAAGACACAACTCACGTGTGTGCCTTCATAATGTGCTCATGGCCCTGGTCCTCCAGCCCTCCTAGCATCTTTAATGAATTACCCAACACTCTGATTAAATTCTATTTCTGCTTGATTAAGCAGCATCGATTTCTGTTTCTTTGCAACTAAGAAAGCTGATGCATACAAAGGTCTTTCAAGAGACAGCGAATTGGGATTCGATTGGTCCATGATAGCTATTGTTTCTCTGTCCCACCCAGTGTTGCTTACGTTGGTCCTTACAAGCTCCAGCAAAATTTTCTGATCTCAATCTCATAAGAAAAAAGTAAAAAACACAAGGGTTACTTGTAGATGGTCTTCTCATCATAAACAAAACAAACATATTTATGGCAGGATTTAAAAAAGATCAGTTTTTATCTTTATTTCTGCCTGTTAGTTATTACATATATGAAAATGATTGAGCATTTTATTTATTTACTTTTTTTTTTAACCAACTTTGAAGAGATGTTTTGGACAGTATGACTTAAAATATGGGACATATGGCATATGGAGAAAGGCACTTTTCATGGCGCTGGGCAGCACAATGGACCCAGAAAACAATCTGTAAATCAGCTATGAGTTCCAAATCAAAGATCACAAAGGCACATGTTCTGAATTGCTGGTGCAGTCGCTTCTCATATAGGCAACTCTAAATAACAGCACAGATGTTTAATTAATTAACTAATTAATTACTTTTAGAGAGAGAGAGAGAGAGCACCAGCAGAGGGAGAGGCAGAGGAGGACGGAGAGAAAGAATCTCAGGCAGGTTCTGCACCGAGTGTGGAGCCAGACGTGGGGCTTGATCTCACGACCCTGAGATCATGACCTGAGCCAAAACCAAGAGTCATGTGCTTAACCAACTGAGCCACCCAGGTGCCCCAGACTTTTAATTTTAAAAATGATGATCAGGGGCGCCTGGGTGGCTCAGTGGGTTAAGCCTCTGCCTTCAGCTCAGGTCATGATCTCAGAGTCCTGGGATCGAGCCCCGCATCGGGCTCCCTGCTCAGCAGGGATCCTGCTTCCTCCTCTCTCTCTCTGCCTGCCTCTCTGCCTGCTTGTGATCTCTCTCTGTGACGAATAAATAAATAAAATCTTTTTAAAAAATGATGATTAATAGTCTTTCAGGCAATTCTTTGTAGACCATCATAAGATTTATATACATATATACAAGGAAGATATAAGTGGTGCTTTTTACACCAGGGAATAGAGACAGGTCATAGGAAATACATACAACGTAATCATAAAATATGACTAAATATAAAAAAACATTAAGGTGAGAAATAATCCATCCCCTCATTCCCACCAAACCCTCATTGGATCCTTTACCAGCCCAGATTAATTTATTCAATACACTTACTCACACATACCATGCTCCTTCTTACCTACAAGGCTTTCTCGGGGACTTGCAATATTTTCATTGTTTCTTTTCTTTTCTTTCTTTCTTTTTTTTTTTTTTAAAGATTTCATTTATTTATTTGACAGACAGAGATCACAAGTAGGCAGAGAGGCAGGCAGAGAGAGAGGAAGGGGAGCAGGTTCCCTGCTGAGCAGAGAGCCCGATGTGCAGCTCGATCCCAGGACCCCGGGATCCTGACCTGAGCCGAAGGCAGAGGCTTTAACCCACTGAGCCACCCAGGCGCCCCATTTTCATTGTTTCTATGTAAAAACCACCTATGTCCAGAATCCAGATCAAGTGCGGCTTTTTTCCCAAAGCTTTACTTGACCTCTCATACCCTCACCGATATCTTTTCTCTTTAACCTCTCATTGTGGTTATGATTTGAACCTTTTATTACATAATAGTTTTCTTCTCTACTGTTTTCCATGCATGACGATGTGGTTATATCACTTCTGTCTACTCCAGGAGGACAGGCCTGTGAGGGCTGCTGTATTCCGCACTCCCCATGGTACGTTTCTGTGTTGACCTGAGCCATCTGGGGGTTCTTAACGATGCATTCAGATGTTGATCTCATATTCTTACTGTGATTTTCAGGAGCTTCGTCTGTATGTGTTTGCCCACAACAATAATACCTTCAGGAACTCAAATAGATAAAGCCTGTGATTAGGTAGCAAATTTAGGTCATTGCCAAGTTTAGTTAGGTATTTCATAACAGCTTTGTAACTATGACTAGAATGAAAATGATGAACCCATGAGGATTTTCTTCCTGTTGAACGCCTTTCATTCAGTACAGATCACTGGGATATGGTTTTGGTCTGACCTATAGCCTTCTTTAATGCCCGTTTCAGCTCACTGTTCCTTAGACTGTATATGAAGGGATTCAACATAGGGGCTATGACCATGAAGACCACTGATGTGGCTGAATCTTTTTCAGAGGAATGGTTGGACGAGGGGCTCATATAGACTCCTGTAATTGCACCATAGAAAAGAATGACCAAGGCAAGGTGAGATCCACAGGTGGAGAAAGCCTTGAGTTTTCCTTGAGCAGAAGGGATTTTCATCACAGCAGAGATGATGAAGATATAGGATGCCATGATACACCCTGCAGGTACCACGAAGATCAGCCCCACCGCAGCCAGAACTATGAACTGATTGAGACTGGTGTCAGAACAGGAGAGGGGGAAGAGAGAGCTGATATCACAGAAGAAATGGTGGATGATGTTGTTAGAGCAGAAGTGCAGACGGGTGAGCATGAGGGTGTGCAAGAGGGGATTCAAAGTGGCAAGGACCCAAGGTACAGCCACCAGAGAGGCACAAAGGCGCCGAGTCATAATGGTGAAGTAATGCAAAGGGTGACAGATGGCCACATAACGGTCATACGCCATCACTGTGAGAAGGAAGTTGTCCATGTTGGCAAACATCATACAGAAATACATCTGAGCCAGGCAGCCAGGATAGGAGATGGTCTGAGTCTGTGCTTGGATGTTCAGCAGCATCTTGGGGACGGTAGATGAAGGGAGGCAGATGTCTACCACAGAGAGATTGGAAAGGAAGAAATACATGGGTGTGTGGAGGCGACGGTCTGAGACAATAGCCAGCAAGATGAGCAAGTTTCCAAACAGCCCTGTTAGGTAGAGACACAGAAAAAATACAAAGAGGAGAGCTTGTTGCTCTGGCCAACTTGAGAAGCCCAAGAGGAGAAATCCAGAGACACTGGTTTGGTTTCCTTTTTCCATTGAGTGGATATATCTGCATGAAAACCAAGAGGATGAAACACTTTTGACAGAAAAGAAGTCTATTTTGCCTATTCACCTAGTCTTGTCTCCTTTCCTAAATATTTTCTTTAGGCTGTCCTGCCTCCTCTCTGGTGCTTTCTCCTGAGCTTTACTGACCGTGGGTACGTCTTTCCATCTCACCAGCCGACTTTTCCTTTATCCTCCCTTGCTGGAGTGTCACCTCACCAGGACGTCCAAGGGACCTCTGTACCTCTCCCGTCTTCCTACCTGTGATGTCAATAGTGGCTCTTGTACATTCTGCACTTTGTGTGGTTTCCTGGCTGCCAGCCCCGTGTTGGAACACATCCATGAGTCTGACACACTGACTGTAAGCCAAACTTGGAGATTTAAAGGAGAAAAAATTTCCAGATGTTTATCCAATATCCTATGAACCATCGTGCTTGGAAACCAGTCAGACGTCTACCATTTAGGATTTATAAGAAGATAAACCATCCTCGCTTTTTAATAGTCAAAAGAGAAATACGGTAACATGTTTGACAAGCGTAAAAAATTAAACCTCCCTAAAACAGTTTACATGAAGACTATGAGCAACATAGGAAATTATTTCCAAAATAGTTAAAAAGTTATATAACACATGTAGTAACTACTTTAGTTTTAATAGTTAAAACTAAAAGAACACAGAGAAAGTTATATCAAAGGAGGGGGCACATTTACAGAATTCCCTTTTGGTGGTTTTTTTGGTAGTATTTTAACCATAACTACAAAAAACTGGGTTCATGTTTATAAGGTTTCATGGTTACTTCGGGTGCTGCATGTCTTGGAGTTGTAGAAAACACAATTCAATGGAGAGTTCCTGAAACTTGGATCAGGATGTAGATGAGAAGTACTACCCTGGACAACAATTAAGAAGACAAACATTCACATCCACAGATGAGATAGTTGCCCAAGAACGGAGGGCTCCCTGAGAGTTAGAAAAGTTCTTGGAGAATGTGGGCTATGGCTGGCCCAGTTGGAACCAGACCCCATTACTTGTGGGCTGGGTGACCAAGGCACTTAATCACCCTGAATCTTACAATCTTAGTTCTCCCTTGTATGATAATGGCACCTGCCTTAAAGGTTGTTATGCAAATGAAATGAGTCAATATTTGCAAAAGTCTCAGCAAAGAAGGATTACTTAAAGGACGAATACCCAACTTTTGTAGCAACATGGACAGGACTGGAAGAGATTATGCCGAGTGAAATAAGTCAAGCAGAGAGTGTCAAGTATCGTATGGTTTCACTTATTTGTGGAGCATAACAAATAACATAGAGGACAAGGGTAGATGGAGAGGAGAAGGGAGTTGAGGGAAATTGGAAGGGGAGGTGAACCATGAGAGACTATGGACTCTGAAAAACAACCTGAGGGTTTTGAAGGGGCGGGGTGGGAGGGTGGGGGAACCAGGTGGTGGGTATTAGGGAGGGCACAGATTGCATGGAGCACTGGGTGTGGTGAAAAAACAAAGAATACTGTTACGCTGAAAATAAATAAAAAATTTAATTAAAAAAAAAAAAAGAATGATTACTTAATAAATGCAAGCTGTTGGTGACCTAGCCGTAACTGGGAAGGTCAGGGTTCTTTCCTAGTCTCCACAGTGGCTGTTGTAAATCTTCCCTCCTTGAACATCCAGTATGTCCCTTCACATCACAGAAAAAACGGAGCCATGGTCAGATGGATGTCTTCAACTTTCTGCCACCAACACAGGAAACTTATCTGCATCTCTACTCATCATTCCTTCTCTCCTTTCCTCCTGTCCCAAGTCTCCAGAGCCTCGGCTTCTCCTTTTTTTTTTTTTTTTTTTTAAATAGGTAAACTCCACCCCCAACGTGAGGCTCGAACTCACAACTCCAAGATCAAGAGTCACCTGCTCTACTGTCTGAGCCAGTCAGGTGTCCCCAGCTCCTCCTTTCTGTAATCTATATGTTCTCCTGCTCTGCCGGACTCTGACTTTCAGCTGAGGTCTCTCCCACCTTTGGTTTCCCTTTCCAGGTCCAAGTCTACGTCTGGGTATCCTCCTGATTCTCTCCCCAGTGCAGAACTCCTCGTGGACTTCGTTTCCTCATACCCACGTGACACTCTGCTGCTGCCTCAGCCACGACAATGAATTGCTCTCTGGAGTCTTGAAAAACCCAATGTTTACTTCTTAGTCCTTTTGTTTTTAGACCCTCTAGAATTCTTTTCTTGAGAAACACTTCCTTGGATTTATTTTCAACTTTCTCAAATCTTTCTGGCCATTCCTTTTCAGTTGGCTTTGCAAAATGCACTCCCTTTGACAGCCATAAAATGTAGGCATTCCTCTGTTTTGTTTTTGTTGTTGTTCTTTTTTTTTTTTTTGTCTTATGCTCCCTTTTCTTTCCATCCTACACATATTCCTGTATGATTCTATTCACGCTCATGGCTTTTCTATCTATACGCTACTCTCTTGTAAATTACTTCTCTGGCGCAATTCTCTCTCATCTTCAGACTCGTATCTCCAGGGCTCTCTGGATGTTTCTACTTGGATGTCACAGACATCTTATGTCTAATACTTCCCAAACTGAGTCCATCGTATTCTCCCTGCTCAAAGACCATTCCTACCTCCATGTGCCCTTTATCAATGAACAGCACCACAGTCTGTCCAGTTGTTCAAGAAAAGAAAACTTGGGAATTAGCCCAGGACTTCTCTCTCTCTTTTACTTACCTCCAATCAATCATTAACCTCTGCTGATGTTATTTTTGGGGACTTAGAATATTATCAAACAAATAGATTTTTAACTTCTACTACAACTAAAGCACTGTTTTGTGTGTTGGGAAATATCAGTGAATAAGAAAGGCATAGTCTCTATCCTTGAGGAGCTTCAAACCAAAGCCAGAAACTTTAGAGTTACCCTTTACTCATCCAGTTCATGACCAAGCTGTGTTGGTATTCTGACTTTCCTCACACCCATACTGCTTTTCTTTGTTCTTAGTTATACTGACTATGTCAGACTCTCATCTCTTGTGTGGATACTTGCAATAACCTTCCCATTCTTCTCCCTTCCCAGGAAGGAAGGCAGGAAGGAAAGAAGACTGTAGTCTTCCCCTTTCAATCTTCCTTCATACTTCCGAAGGAATTATTCTTCTAAAACAAGAATTTCCCTCCTTCCCTTCTTAAAAATTTCCAATAGTTTTCAATTGCCTTCAATCCGAACTCCCAATTCTTTATCATGGCACACGCAGTTCTTCATTATCCCTTTCTTACCTGTCTAGTCTTATCTCTTGCTGTGACTAATTTCCCACCCTTAGAATTTCCTAATGCGCACTGAAACTTTATGTCTCTCTGGCTTTTCTCACTTTGAAATCCTCTAACCACCTTACCTAAAGCTGCCCCTAAGACATTCTCTATTGCTTTTTTTTTTTTTTAAAGATTTTATTTATTTATTTGACAGACAGAGATCACAAGTAGGCAAAGAGGCAGGCAGAGAGAGAGAGGGAAGCAGGCTCCCCACCGAGCAGAGAGCCCGATGCGGGACTCAATCCCAGGACCCTGAGATCATGACCCGAGCCGAAGGCAGCGGCCCAACCCACTGAGCCACCCAGGCGCCCTCTCTATTGCTTTTTGCCTTCGTATCACAACCACTTGGAATTTTCTTGTTTCATATAAAGCAATTTATTTGTTTTGTGATATGCATCAATAAAATATAAGGTCCATAAGAGCAGGAAACTGATCCTTTTTTAAAACCAATATATGGGTGGAATATTGTCTGATAATACAGCAGACATACAGATCAATATGTATTTGTTGAATAAATGAATATACCTCTAAAATTCTCAGAAGACTTTTCTTATATCAGATAGCATGTATACTTTTAGAGGACTTTAACTCCAGTCTACATAGCATTTGAAAATACATATATAGATATAAATATTTATATATTTGTTTTTGTTTTGCTTTCATAACTCTTTCTTTCCAGCATGTTATTTTGGAGGGCACATAGACTGTATATTGTTCATCTTTGCATAGGGAAATCCAATTTTTCAAACAATGATTTATATTTGCCTGTGAAGAGAGGCTGTTTTTTGGGGTGGGGTGAGCTGCATGCCAGAGTGTGCAAGACAACACCATCTGGGGTTCTATTCTTGGTTCTCCGCCTAGCACCATTGTCTTGTATCTTAGCCAAAGCAGGGGAGAGTCCGGTGACAGAAACTAAAGGAAATGGAGAAACTCTGTTGAGTATTTTTCCGGTGATTGAATAACAGAAGTGTGGAATGCAGTCTACATACAAATTCAAATGAGCCCTGGGTTCTCTGGATGCAAAGTGCCATGCCTTTCTCCACTTAATACGTAAGTTGTAGAATGCCTCTCTGCCTTGACAGTTGCTACTAGTGTGTAAATCCGTCACTTCTACTTAAAGAGAAACACCCAAGAGAAAAAAGCCCCTGTAGTCTTCGCTCTTCTTCCATCAAAGTCTCTGCCCTGATGCTCCAGGAGCTTTGGAGATGGTGGGGGAAATGGCCAGGTGAAGTGACTTAGATCTTGGACAAAGTAGATATAAAAATTCAGAATTTGGGCCCTTGTCACTTTATGCTATGTGGACCGAATAACAGAGGAAACCTACCTGAAGAGAGGGAAGATTAAAGTAGATTTTCAAGGAAAAGGGAGAGTCATTTAACATTCTACCTCAACTCTGACTCCTTTGCTATTTGCGTTGTCCACCTGAAAGGATATCCCCTATTTATTTTCCCTCTCACCTTTGCACCTTTGACCTTCTTCTCCTAGCAATTCTTCCTAAACTCAGTTCTGAAGACTCTTCCTAGATTGGGCCAAGTTCATGCCCATCGGCATTTGGTCCTCATGTACCCAACTCCTCCAACTGCGGGTACATATCTTCCTAGTGTTCTTTCATTTGGACCCAAGCTTATTGTTAACTGTTATCCTAGGCTCTTTGTATGATTCTGTTAAAGAACTGATCTGAATATGGAAACATTCATTTACAGAGAATGTACAAAAGAAGTATTCCAGGAAACAAATGGTCTGGAGGGAACAGAGAGAGCTTTTCAATAATCTATAGGAGACATAAAGAAGGAGTTATGGGCATGTGAAAATACTCTGGATGTGTAAACATAGATTTTATTGATTTCATTAGTGCATGAGGGTGGGGTAGCAGTGATAACATTAAAGACCCCTCCCCTCTACTTTTCTATCAACCAAATGTTTTCCCTCTGGAAAAATGATAAAACAATGGAAGGTACATGAAACCTGCTGAGTAAATTCTGAAATTGTATAAAAATAATAAAATTTTCACCAAGAGAGAAAAACTGTAAAGACAAAGCTTACCACCATCAAGTACTAGATGCCATGCTAAATGCTCTCATAGTTTGCTAATCCTCATAATACCTCTATAATATAGGTCACATATCCTCATTATATATTCACTGAGGGTTCGCAGAGCCAGGACCTGAGTTAATTGATTTGAAATCTCATGCACTTTTCACTAAACCACTACTGAATCTAGGCTTTAACACCTTCACAGGGAGGGCTCCCATTTATTAATCAATTCGTTCATTCAGTCCACAAATGGCATTACTGTATGATAGACAATGCCTGGTGGCCTTGTCGTAGAACCTGAACTTGTCTTACTTATCTAAAGACTTGCTTCCTCCATTCTTCTCAGATCTGCTCACTTTCCAGCACACTTACCAGAGCCTCATATCAGGAATCTTCCGAGAAGAGACTTTAGCTTCTAAGTCTCAAGGTAATGGGAAAGTTTTTAAAAAGGGAATGTTGCCCCTCCTCCGGGATGTACAAGCCTGAGGGATGGGGTGCTCTTGGGCAGGTGTGTCTGGTGCAGTGAGGGCTGAAGTGAACTCAGCACTGGAGTTTGTAGCTTCTTTGCAGTGCTTGGGAACCCAGTCTTGCCAAGCTTCCTCAGCTCCGGTAACAATTACTTTATCCCCTTTGTGGGTTTCCCAATTGCAACCCTAGGGATAATGTACCTGGCACATAATCCTCCAGAGAGATTTAAGGAATTAAAAGATCTGGAAATTGTTCACAGACTCCCAGGAAGGCTTGTAACACATGTCTCCCCTTCCACCTCCCAAGAAGCTCCAAAACAACAAATATCAAACATTTCACCAGAAACAATCTTTTGCAACATGAGTTGACTTATTCTCTAAATATAGGATTTGTCTTCCCTGATTGAAGGGAACACCATCCTTGAGCTTCGAAATACTTGATTTATCAGTGTTGCCTGAGACAAGAGGGCCCATTTTTTTTTCCCCCAAAGGAGATGAGACAATGGGCACATGATCAGGATTCACTGGTTTTATCATGTACTTCATCCTACAAAGCACTCAGCCTGATATAACAGTGAAATGGCCTTGTAAAACTTCAGCTAATATGTCAGCTTGGGGATAACAGTCAGAAGTTTGGGGATGCCATATTCCAGGATGGTGTATATGCATGGAAAAATAACCATATATGGTAGTGTGTTCCCAGTGCTACAGCCCATGTGTCTAGATGTCAAAGGGTGTGCATCTGTTAGCTTTTCACTATATAACAAACCACTCTAAAACTTAGAAGCTTAAGACACCAACCATTATTTATCTCTCAATTATGTGAGCCAGCAATTTGGGCTAGGCTCAGCTGGGTAGCCCTTCTGGTCTTGGCTAGACTCATTCAAATGCCTACATACCTGTAGCTGGGTTCATTTAGGACTTAGTGTTCTAGAATGGCTACAGGTGGGATGACACTTATGTGCTCAATGTGATCTCTCAAGCTCCAGAAGGATGGCCCAGGTTGTTCATACGGTAGCGAGAGATTTCTGAGAGAGTAGAACCATGAAAGGCATATTGAAGCCTAGGCTTAAAACTGGCACAATGTCACTTCTACTGCATCCTGTTGTCCAATGCAAGGCACAAGACTAACCAGTTTCGAAGGATGGGGAAAGAATCTGCCTCTTGGTGGAGAAGCTTCGAAGTTACATGGCAAAAAGATAGAGATTCAGGAAGGAGGGCAAAATTGTGGGCAGTTTTGCAATCAATCAAAGCTGGAAGTAGGAGATTTTATATATATATATCTCCTATATATAAATGTATCTATCTATATTTACATCTCTGTCTACATAGATATATATTTATTTACTTATTTATATTTTTTACCCCCCCACCCCCCGTTATTATCATTTCTCCAAATGATATGCTTTTAGAGTTTGTATTTCTTATACCTGTACCTCTAGGTCAGCCAGATTTGATCCTAAGGAAGAGAATGTTTCCACAGGAGGGGTTTCATTGAACTTGAAGCTATGACTACCTCATGGCTACTCTGGGCCCCTTATGCCACAGACCATTTGGTGAAGAAAGGGGTTATGAAACTGGAGGAGGATGATTGACCTTGATTATCATGTAGATGACTGTGTAGATCATGCAGATGCTACACACAAGGTAAGGAAGGTGTGTATCTGGAGCCTGGGTGTGAATGTGGAATTAGAGCAACCATGACTATATAAGAGGAAGACAAGGAATGGTATAGTTCCCTTGAGGATAAATGTCTGGACCACCATTCCAGGCAAACTACATAGGCTAAAGTGACAGCTCAGGATAAATCAAATCTATTTTTGGTCAATAGCTTCTGAACAACTTGTAGCAATTTTATTAAATCACTCTCTCTTTAAAAAAAAAAGATTTTATTTTCGAGTAACCCCTACACCCAACATGGGGCTGGAACCCACAACCCCAAGATCACCCACCGAGCCAGTCTGGTGCTCCACTAAATCTCTTGCATTAAGATTTTATAGAGATTGTGGGGCGCCTGGGTGGCTCAGTCGGTTAGGCATCTGACTCTTGATCAGTAGGCCTGGTGTGGAGTGTACTTAAAAAAAAAAAAAAGATTTTATAGAGATTGTGCTGGCAACCATCTTGCAAGGGACTCTGTTTGCTTGGACACAAAGGGATCTTAACGTTGCCAGGGGTGGACTGTTTCAGGAGACTCTTGAGGACCACCTGAGATCTTCAGAGCCTCACATTTTTCTTATTTCAACCACTACTGCAATAATTAGTTCTGTGAGCTCTATTTTCATTCGGGTGCAACTTGACAATGCCTCATCTTGGGCCTCTACAGCTCCTCTAATGCTCCTACACCTTGGTAGAGGATAAGGAGACTACTTAGTGGTCATGGGGCAGTTAGTACCCCATGGAGTGAAATTTGGCTAATGGGGAATGGGAGCTGATGGATAATAGGTCTCCCTAAGACCTATTTCAGGGGCATACATGTGACTGAGCACCCAGTGACTCACACTGGTGGCAAACTTGATGACAAGCCCACTTTTCTTCCCTGTTCTGTTCCCCTCCTTTTGCTCCTGATGCTGTATAAATTGCGTACTAAATACTTGTGCACAAACCTTTGTTTCAAGTTCTATTTTCTGAGAAAGGATTGACTAAGACAAAGAATCTGGGGGCCTATAGAAATGATCTTGATTCTAAACAGGGATTCTCGAGTTATTGCATATCGTAGACCTTTGTAGTTGTAAGCTTGGAGATCTCATGGGTAGAGATTTTAGAGAAAGAAGAGCACCTAAGACCAAGGTTTGAGGCACATCAAAATTTAAAGATTGGGCAGTGGAGGGTTGGAGTCTAAATGCAATTGGGAGGAAAATCCAGAGAAGTGGGTGTAAAACTTGTTAGGTGAATTAAAGGACAAGCTTAGAACAGAAGATCCTGAAAATGTAGTGGTTTAAAGAAGGTCCTATCTGTGCTTCCACCTCCACCTCTGTCTCCATTTCTCTCTCTCTCTCACTCTTTCTCTCTCTCTCTCAGACTTGCTCTCAGGCAGTGGTGTAGCTGGTCAACAGCTGCGAAACATTTCTGCTCCATTTTGCTTTAAGTGGCTCCTAGTATTGGAGGATTTGCCAAGACCTGTCCGTGTCCCAAAAGGGAGGATCTCAGGAGGCACCTTGATGTAGACCGATTGGAAGGAGGCATCAGACAGCGGGTTTGAAAGTCTATAAGTATACCTCTTTCAAGGGAAGCTGGGCAGATGGCATGTCTGGGCGCTCTCTGCATTGCTGGTGAAGAACTGTCTCTGTTTTGCTCTTGTCCTGTCAAACCCAGGAACACAAGCCCCCTGGCCACCAGAGTGAGGCTCTGGAGGAGTGTGTTCTCTGGGCAGCCGCTACAAAAGCTGAAACGCTAGACGTGTGCATGAGCTCCTTTCACAGAGACCCACAGGTGCACAGTGAAGATGGTACCTGTCGGCCCCCAGGCCTAGTTGGCCCCTAGGTGGGTGTTCATTTACAACTCCCCTCCCCCACTGCAATGCAGCTATTAAGACCCAAAAATTGGCTTCTTTCACAGAATATGTGGGTGTTTCAGTTTGCTGCCCTGGGGGGGGATAGCCAGTTAGGAATTGTTTCTGTTTGCTTCAGCCCTGTGGGACCCACGGGTGTAAACCCACTAGGGCTCTACTAATACCACACTGGCTGGGAGGGACATAGGTGCCTCCTTACTCCTCCCCACAGAGCCTTCACTGACGGCAGGGGGGAGGCGTGGCCACATTACTCCTGGGTGCTGATAACATTTGTGCATCTCCACCAGGCTGCCATGAAATCACATCAGCTTGGCATTGGTGGGGTGGTAAAGGGGCCACAGGCTTTCTGGAATACAGTGGTTAGTGTCTAAAATTTTTTTTCTTTTCTTTTCTTTTTTTAAATTAACATATAACATATTATTTGCTTCAGGGGTGCGGTCTGTGAGTCATCAGTCTTACACAATTCACAGCACTCACCATAGCACATACCCTCCCCAATGTCTACCACCCAGCCACACCATCCCTCCCTCTAGCCCCCTGCAGCCTATCAGACAACTTCTTAGTAGGTTTGGTAACTATTGAGAGATATGAATTTAGTGCCATTGCTTTGCCTATAAGGTGACTGTTACCGTATATTGTCTCTGTTCCTTTCTGGTGTATGTTGCCTTTACGCTCTCTCTTGGCTTAGAGGACCACTTTCAATATTTCCTGTAGGGCTGGTTTGGTGTTTGCAAATTCTTTTAGTTTTTATTTGTCTTGGAAGCTTTTTATCTCTCCTTCTATTTTCAATGACGGCCTAGGTGGACATAGTATTCTTGGCTGCATATTTTTCTTGTTTAGTGCTCTGAATATATCATGCCAGTCCTTCCTGGCCTACCAGGTCTCTGTGGATAGGTCTGCTGCCAACCTAATATTTCTACCATTGTATGTTACAGATCTCTTGTCCTGAGCTGGTTTCAGGATTTTCTCTTTGTCACTGAGACTTGTAAGTTTTACTATTAGATGATGGAGTGTTGACCTGTTTTTATTGATTTTGAGGGGGGTTCTCTGTGCCTCCTGGATTTTGATGCTTGTTCCCTTCACCAAATTAGGGGAATTCTCTATTATAATTTGCTCCAATATACTTTGTCCCCCTCTCTCTCTTCCTTCTTCTTCTGGGATCTCAATTATTCTAATGCTGTTTCATCTTATGGTATCACTTATCTCTTGAATTATCCCCTTGTGGTCCAGTAGTTGTTTGTCTCTCTTTTTCTCAGCTTCTTTATTCTCCATCATTTGGTCTTCTATATCACTAATTCTCTCTTCTGCCTCATTTATCCTAATAGTAAGAGTCTCCATTTTTTATTGCACCTCATTAATAGCTTTTTTGATTTTAGATTTGTCAGATTTTAGTTCTTTTATTTCTCCAGAAAGGGATTCTCTAGTATCTTCCATGCTTTTCTTTGAGTCCAGCTAGCACCTTGATAATCGTCATTCTGATCTGTAGTTCTGACATCTTACTAATGTCCATATTGATTAGGTCCCTAGCTGTTGTACTGCCTCTTGTTCTTTTTTTGAGGTGAATTTTTCCGCCTTGTCATTTTATCTAGATAAGAATAGTTGAATGAGAGAACAAAATTCTAAAAGGGTAGCAATGACCCCAGAAAAAAATACACTAACCAAATCAGAAGAGACTCGATACTGGGGGGAGAAGAAAGGAGAAAAAAAATATATTTATTTTAGACTGGCGAATAGAACAGAGCCACATACTTGATTTTGGGTGTATTTTGGTTTGTTAGAAGAAACTACCTCCCAAAATTTTAAAGAAAGAAAAAGTTATATATATACAAAAATAAGGGTAAATGGAAAGAAGGGATGGACTATGACTATAAAGATGAAAATTAAAAAAGATTCTAAAAAAAGAAAAAGAACTGATAAGATAAGAGGTTGGTTGAAAAAGGAAAAAGAAAGAAGAAAGAATGTGATCAGGCTGGAGACTAGAACAAAGCCATGCGCTAGATTTAGGGTATATTTTGATCTGTTAGAAGAAACTGTATCCCAAAATTTTAAAGAAAGAAAAACCTATATGTATACAAAAAACAAGGTTAAATACAATGGATAGAATATAACAATGAAAATTAAAAAGATTTTAAAAAAGGTATTGATAAGATAAAATAGAAAAGATTAAAATAGGAAAGAAGAAAAATTAAAACAATAGAACAAAAAAACTTTAAAAATTTAACTTAGAAAGATTAAAGAATCATGGGAAAAAAAGTCATGAGTTCTATGTGTTTCATTCTTGTATCTCTGGAATTCCTCAGTTCTCATCGATCTGTGAACTTGGTCTTGGCTCGATCTTGCTGATCTTCTGGGAGAGGGGCCTGTTGCCGTGATTCTCAAATGTCTTTGCTGGAGGCGGAATTGCACCGCCCTTGCCAGGGGCCGGGCTAAAAAATTTGCGCGGTTTTTTCGGGAGCTTTTGTTCCCTGATCGCTTCCCGTAGGGCTTAGGAGGACGGGAATAAAGATGGCGGCCGCCCAGTCTCTGCCCGGAGAAGCCGAGAGCTTGGCCCCGCTCCTCAGCGCGGCCTTGGAGAAAAGCCGTGAGTCCCTCCTGTCTCCCTGGTCTCCGGCCGCATTCCGAGCTCACCCGGCCTGTGACGGAGCCTTTCTGTCTCTGGCGCTTGGCCCGTTTGGAGTCTCCAAACCCAGTAGATTCCTGCCGTGTGTTCCTGTGCTGCTCCTCCCAGAGGAGAAAGGTAAGTCTCCCCGGATCTGCCACTTGTGGGGACCCTGCTCCACGAGCAGTGGGCCTGACTGTGCCTCGGATCACAGTTTGAGGTAAGCCCAAGCTGAGAGCTCCCCCCTCGGCTTGTCTCTGCAGCCGGCTTCCCCACTCTGATGCCTGGGGGCTCTGTCACACTCAGGCACCCCGAGTCTTTCTGTGACCCTGTGGGTCCTGAGACCACACTGTCCCCGTGAGGACTCCACCCCCGCTTAGCCTCTGGCGTGATGTCCCTCAGTGGAGCCGACTTCTAAAAGTCCTGATTCTGTGCTCTGCTGCTCTACCGCTTGCTGGGAACTGACCCCTCCCCTCGTGATATATCTTCCCGTTTATTGCCTCGGATTGACTTTTCCGGACGTCCTACTTTCCAGAAAGTGGTTGCTTTTCTGGTCCTAGAATTGCTGCACTTCTCTTTGATCTCCTGTTGAGGTGTTCAGAATGGCTTTATAACTCTCTAGCTGAACTCCTGAGACCAGAGGATATTTAGGTCTCCTACTCCTCGGCCCTCTTGCTCCCCCCTCTCTGTTTTTTGCTTTTCTAAGCTGCTCTTTTCCTGTTCTTTGGCTAGAGAGAGATGAGGTGTTTTTATTTATTTATTTATTTATGTTATGTTAGTCACCATACAGTGCATCATTAGTTTTTGATGTAGTGTTCAATCATTCATTGTTTGTATATAACACCAGTGCTCCATGTAATCCATGCTTTCCTTAATACCCATCACCAGGCTCATCCATCCCCCCAACCCCCTTGCTTCTAAAACTCTCTATTTGTTTTCCAGAGTCCATAGCCTCTCATGGTTCATCTCCCACTCCGATTTCTCCCCCTTCATTTTTTCCCTTCTCCTAATGTCTTTCATGCTAGTACTTTTGTTCCACAAACAAGTAAAACCATGTGATAATTGATTTTCTCTGCTTGACTTATTTCACTTAGCATAATCTCCTCCAGATCCATCCAAGTTGATGCAAAATTTGGGTATTCATCCTTTCTGATGGCTGAAAAATAGTCCATTGTGTATATGGACCACATCTTCTTTATCCATTCATCTGTTGAAAGGCATCTTGGCCCTTTCCACAGTTTGGCTATTGTGGACACTGCTGCTATGAACGTTGGGGTGCATGGGACCCTTCTTTTCACTACATCTGTATTTTGGTGGCAAATACCCTGTGGTGCAAATGCTGGCTCATAGGGTAGCTCTATTTTTAATTTTTTGAGGAACCTCCACATTGTTTTCCACAGTGAGTACACCAGTTTGCATTCCCACCAGCAGTGTAAGAGGGTTCCCCTTTCTCCACAACTTCTCCAACATCTGCTGTTTCTGGCCTTGTCAATTTTGGCCTTTCTAACTGGTTAAGCTGGTATCTCAATGTGGTTTTGATTTGAATTTCCCTGATGGCTAGTGATGATGAACATTTTTTCATGGGTCTGAGATGAGGTCTTTCTTGATGTTTTTCTTTGGTCTGTGCCCATTGCTGTTTCTGGGATGGTGGCTTCTCCAACAATCAGTCCTGTCATATAAGAGGGAAGACAACAACTCAGGGGACTCACCACAATGTTATTCCTTAGGTCCTGACACCTCTAGCCTATCTGTCTTCTACTCTTTCATGGTGTTCTTGTGTTGTGTTATATACAATGCCCAAGATTTTCAGCTCTACTTTTCAAAGTACATATTCTTCCACTGTAAAGATGATACCCAATAGGAGCTGAAAGACTCTCCTGTTGAACTGTCTGATGTTTGCCTCCATGTGTGAGAGTGGCCAGCTCTGGTCCAGATGTGCTTGCACAGGTGGAAGGCTGCTGGGCACCTTTGCTGTCTAAGTTCCTGCAAATGAAAATGACAACCATTTCCTGAGTTCTTAGCTCGTTAGACCTAATGATGGAAATAGAGCAGTGAGGTAATGGTGGTGTTGACCCTTCATTTCTCTGATGGTATTTGGTTGACGATGCTAGTCCAGTGTCTTGTTTCTCCAGATTTCTTAGCTCTTGTATCACATGTTGGTATTCTGGGTCAGATAATCACATTTTTCCCACAACAAACACTTTGGAAAAATTCAAATCTATTGACTTAATAATTTCCCTGATTAAATCTGGATGAGCTTATGGAGTTGAGAGCAGCCTGAGATAGGACAGCCTATGATGAGTGACTCTAGGGGAATTATCAGGGTAACCAGGACACCAGTCTTGGTGACTGAGAGGTCAGTTGATCCCTTTGTTAGAAATGGAGAAGCCAAGAGGAAAACTTCCTGTTTTGGGTTGAATCATGCCCTTCCAAAAGGTATGTTTGTGTCCCAACACCTGGTGTATATGAATGTGACTTTATTTGAAAATAGAGTCTTTGCACATGTAATCAAATTTAAATGAGGTCATACATGATGAAGGTGGGCTTTGATCCTGAATGTCCAGTGTTGTTATAAGAAGGGAAAACAGAGATAAACAGACACAGATACAAGGAGAATACCAGGTGACCACAGAGACAAAGATTGGAACAATGATGAATCTATAAGCCAAAGAATGCCAAGGATTGGGTCCCCGTAGCCCAACCAGTCAGACATCCAAGGCTTGATTTCAGCTCAGATCATGATCTCAGGGTTCTGAGATTGAGCCCCACATAGGCTCCGCACTGGACATGGATCTTAAGATTCTCTCCCTCTCCCACTGTTCTTCCTCTCTCCTCTCTAAAAACAATCAAACAAACAAAAAACATGCTAAGGATTTCTGGCAACTCCAGAAGCTAAGAGAAAATCCTAGAACACATTCTCCTTTAGAACCTCCAGAGAGAGGGTGTCTTGGATGACACCTGATTTTGGACTATGCTCCAGAACTGTGAGAGAATAAGTGTCTTGTTTTAAGTCCCCAGTGTGCAGCACTTTTTACAGCAGCCCCAGGAGATGAATACAACCACTTTTGGTGGGAGAGACATATTAATTGTAAACCTCCAAGTAGATATGTCAGGATTGGCAATGGGCAGTATAGGATTCTACTTGGAGAGAGGACTCAGAGCTTGATACTCTTTGACAGTTATCTCTTTGGTGGTTCAGTTGAAGTTCCATGAAATTTAAAAGGGAAATGGGTAAAAAGGGAATTAAAGGTAAAAGACTTTGAATTTAGAAGAGTCAGAATAGTAATGGTCACTGACATGTGAGCATATCCAGGCTGAATAGGTTCACGAAAGCTGCATGAAGGCCATTTCAAGCAGAGAGTGGCCAATAGCATGGCTCGACGCAGGCTGCCTGGGAAAATGCACCGCAGGAAAACTGTGATGTCCAGAACTGCTAGTAGTTCTTTGCACTTACTCGGTGCTTTCCAATTTGCTAGGAATTTTCATATTCTCGATCTTATTTATTTCCCATACCACTGAGGGTCAACATTATTGTTAATGTACAAGTGAGCACACTCTGGAAAAGGGAGGTTAAATTCTTTTCTTGAAATGCCACCGTTTTAAATGATGGGGCCAAAATGTAGACTTAGACATACAGATTCCAAAATTATGTCCTTTCCATGGGACTTTGGACTATTTTTGAACTGCTTTTAATAAGTCCTTACTCTTGGGGTGTCTGGGTGGCTCAGTCATTAAGCGTCTGCCTTCGGCTCAGGTCATGGTCCCAGGGTCCTGGGATTGAGCCCTGCATCGGGCTCCCTGCTCTGCGGGAAGCCTGCTTCTCCCTCTCCTACTCCCCCTGCTTGTGTTCCTGCTCTCACTGCCATTCTCTCTCTAATAAATAAACAAAATCTTTAAAAAAAAGATAAGTCCTTACTCTTACCAGGTGGAGAGTAAAGGTTACCAAAAGGCAGTGATCTTAATGTGTTAGCTTGCTGAGAATACAAGTATCTCCTCTCTGTGATTACAAGCTTTATCTTTATAACTTAAAATTTTAAGGCATGAATAATGTTAAAAATTTAATTTCACAAGAATTACAGGGTTGGTTCCCAAAAGGCCATAATTAAAACAATTTTAATGTCTGAAAATAGAAATTGGCTCAAATTATTTTAGGTTTCCTTGTATTTTCAGCAGCCTGAGCAGGGATTTGTTCAGTGATCAAATACTTAAAGAAGACATAGTAAATCCAATTTTGGAAGCTTTCTTTCTTTCTTTCTTTTTTCTTTTTTTTAAAGATTTAATTTATTTATTTGACAGAGAGAGAAATCACAAGTAGGCAGAGAGGCAGGCAGAGAGAGAGGGGGAAGCAGGCTCCCTGCCAAGCAGAGAGCCTGACGTGGGGCTCGATCCCAGGACCCTGAGATCATGACCTAAGCCGAAGGCAGGGGCTCAACCCACTGAACCAGCCAGGTGCCCCTAATTTTGGAAGCTTTCTACTGCACATGTTTAGTGAGCATGTACATGGTTGTGTGTTTGGGAGTGGATGAAGGAAATGTAACAAGTGATCTATGGCTTCTTTCCACATGTTTGGGCTCCTAGTGCTCTCAGTTATATCCTCATCACAATCACTATACCTAGTTAGTTTTTCCCACCAAGAAGAAATGGTTTGAGGGCAGCCTTCAAGAACACCAAAGGAGCATCAGAGTGTCCAGCTCCAGACTGGGAGAATGTTTCCATGAAAGGGTCAGAGTCACACCTTGTGCAGAAGAGGGTGAGGGTGTGTTGAACAGGGAGCGAGCACGTTTGTTCCCACTGACTCTGGGTGGAAATGCAGGTGAACCTATGCAAGATGTCCTAGCCTTTGTGTAAGGTGAGCATGTGCATGAAAATCCTTCTAGAATGAACTACTTCTCAGTATGGAATAATTTAACACGCTGCTTGCTCTGCACTGAGTTTTACCTCACTTGTAATGACTTCAATCCATTCTGGGCTTTTGTACGTTGAGAATACTCTTCCTCATCGTTTTATTGTTTTCTCTGTCATTCTGTCATTTTCCTCCTGTTTTCACTTTTAGGGAGTATTCTCTGTTCTCTGTGTGACTGAAATCTCTAGCTGGCTTGTCTCTTTCAGCTTCTGTCATTCATCCTTCTAGACTTGTCTTCTGTATCTCTCCCTTTTCTTGGAGGCTTTTCTTTTTCATGTTCCCCACCTAGGTTCTTTGTCCATTTATCCAGCGGTAGCCACGGATCCCAACGCAGGCAGCAGTGCAGGGCGGTGACATCTCACTTAGCAGGAAGGTTGGGCTGTTCCCAGTGCTTCCCTCAGAGGGAGGACAAGTAGTGAGGTAGAGGACTGGAGAGCTGGGAAGAGTTCGGAGACCAGAGACGGCCTGTTGGAGAGTGTCCTGAGCTGGAGGCAGTTTGGATCTTTCAGAGGAAAGACCGTCCTCACAGTTCCAGCTTTGCAGAGAGGACGGTGGCTGGGCTCCTGCTGAAGACGCATTCCTGCTCCCTCCTTTTTCAGTTACGTTGCTTTTCTGTAAAATCCTTTTCTGACAGGTATTCATTGTCGTTTACATGTGTGATTTCTTACAAATGCTTGATAGTGTATCTTTTTTGCCTAAAGTTAGCTTTTCCAAATGTGATTTTATCAGCCACTTTCATCCTTTTAAAAAAATACTCTTCATCATTTATATTATTTTCATATTATGTCTTTGTTTCCTGATTTCTTGTCGTCACAGATATAATATTAGGAACAACACTGTGCATAAAAATATGTTCAATGTAAAGAATCATGGAAAAGTGAAGGGTCGTGATATTGACATCTTTAACTAGAACCTGGACAGAACCTCGGACTCTACCCAACTGCATACCTTTCTCTCTATTTGGATCTTGACTTTGTTATAATCAGCCTTTTGATATCATTTTTAGTTTTTGCTATAATTTTTTACTATAACTATAGTCTTACCACCCATGTTTGAATTCATAAACAGTAATTTGTTCTACCTGTTTTTTAGCTTTATGTAGAGGGAAGGATTACTTTGTAATCCTTGTAAACTTGCATCATTTGCTTAGTACTTTGTGTGGAAAACACTATTTCTTTCTTTTTTTTTTTTTTAGTTTCTTTTCAGCATAACAGAATTCATTGTTTATGCACCACACCCAGTGCTCCATGCAATACCTGTCCTCCATAATACCCACCACCTGGCTCCCCCAACCTCCCACCCACACCCCTTCAAAACCCTCAGGTTGTTTTTCAGAGTCCATAGTCTCTCATGGTTCATCTCCCCTTCCAATTTCCTTCAACTCCCTTCTCCTTTCCATCTCCCCATGTCCTCCTTGTTGTTTGTTATGCTCCACAAATAAGTGAAACCATATGATAATTGACTCTCTCTGCTTGACTTATTTCATTCAGCATAATCTCTTCCAGTCCCGTCCATGTTGCTACAAAAGTTGGGTATTCATCCTTTCTGATGGAGGCATAATACTCCATAGTATATATGGACCACATCTTCCTTATCCATTCGTCCGTTGAAGGGCATCTTGGTTCTTTCCACAGGAAAACACTATTTCTATTTGTTTAGCTGAAGTTGGTTCTTACTAGGCTCTACACCCGGCGTGGAGCCCAGCACAGAGCTTGAACTCATGGCCCTGAGGTCAAGAGTCAGATGCTTAATGAGTGAGCCATCCAGATGGCCCTGTTTAGCTATAGTTTTACTCATATTGTTGTAGAGTACTCGTTTGTGAAAACAGGGCACAATTTACCTAGGTTGCTGTTGTAAGCGTTAGGATTATTTCTAGTTTCCATTAATACAAACAATGATGCTGTTGACCATTCTTATATGCGTATCTTGGAGTAGGTGCTTGAGCATTATCCTAGATAATATGCAGTCTAGGATGTGAGTGTGGGTCAGCATTGCTAGATAATGCCTCACTATTATCAAAGCCATTTGAGCGTGTAAGGCTGCCAGTGAGTGAGGTCTGGGATGCAAAGCATTAATAGCAGGACTGTGATTCCCTCTCTCTTCAAAGGACACCCGGACTATAGTGTCTGCCTGTTCTCCCTCCAACTCTCAGGAAGGAATCTAACTGGGATGGGAATAACTGAGAAAATTCAAATCTAAGAACATTTTCCACAGGAAGTAGTTTATCTCTTTTGGCTGAATGTGATAAATGAAATTGAAACTTACGGACCTATGAGAAATAACCATAAACCCATCAGCTTCCTTCTATTTTTCTGTAGTGATTATTTTAATTATTCTGGTAAAGTCAAAATCATTTGGAACTTAAATGCAAAGACTAGTTGAATTTAAATAAACCATGTATGTTTTATGAAAAACACAGATAATGTTTTTTAAGATTTTATTTATTTATTTTAGAGAGAGAGAGAGAGAGAGCAAGCAAACATGAGAAGGGGGAGGGCCAGAGACATAGGGAGAAGCAGACTCCCCCCTGAGCAGGGAGACTGATGTAGGGCTCACTTCCAGGACCCTGAGATCATGACCTGAACCAAATGCAGACGCTTAACTGACTGGGTTCCCCAGCACCCAAAACACAAATAATTTTGTTTTTAATTTTATTTTTTCAGTGTTCCAAGATTCATTGTTTATGCACCAAACCCAGGGCTCCACGCAATACGTAGATAATTTTTAAAAATTGTTTGAGTACATCATTAAAACCCGTGGCTATAAATTGAAGAGTGTTTTAGAGGATTTGAAGTTTTTTTTCTTTGCCACATTAGAAGTTTTGTTGCCCTCCTTTATATTTATGGTAAAGATAAGAATTGCCTTATTATTCGCTCTGTGATCCCATATATATCTATATGGAATAATGAGCTAATATATGTGTGTGTGTGTGTGTGTGTGTGTGTGTGTGTGTGTGCGTGTGTGTATTATATATGTATGATAGAGCTAATATATATGGGTTATGAATGAAATTAAGAATTTATTTGCATATTTACATTCAAAATTAAGTAACTGAATGGACTCTTACTTATAGATGTAAACGTTTGGGCAATTGTGATGAAAAACTCTTAGGTGTCTTGGAAACTACGTCGGTCACTCACAGATGAGACTCAGGTGGCTGCAGAAATCTAGGGAGTTCTTTGTCCTCCGTTGAATATGTGAGAAAACAAGAGACAGATGAGGTCTCCTCTGGCATTGTCCTTGATCCTCATTCTCCCTGAGGATGGCCACCTCTGGACAGCTCAGTGACAGGGGCTCATTAACAGTGTGGGGCCTCTGCTCCCCAGAGACGTCAGCCAGGGAAACGCATTTGGTTCTCAGTGCCAGCCCAGCTCAGCCACAGCTGAGAGTCACAACACCCTCTCCTGGGCTCATAAAGGTCTCCCTATCGTGCAGGCAGGTCACTGCTTTCGGGAAACCGTAGTGGAGTTTGCAATTGCCTTCATCTCCTCTCTCCTAGAGGCAAAGTGCAGATCTCTGTACCACACGAAGACACGTGAAGTCATTGTGAGCAAGCATCTTTTTGCTTAGAAAAAATTTATGGATAAGCCAGTGCTGGTATAGTCAACCTTGGCATTGACTGCAAAGAATACAATGGTTTCTACATGTCTGAGTGCCAATGCCTAGTACTGTCTTTAGGCAGTGACTTGGAAAGGAGGTAGGGAAATAGCTTAGAACCCACAGAGAAGGTGAGCAAAGTGAGTGAAATGGAACTAGGTCTGTGTTGCCTTAAGAATTGGAAGTTAGTTAATTTTCAGTTACAGTGTTCTTGGAACAGAAAAGCTGTCTTGGTTTGCATATATAGTCCATTGTTTAAAGGAACAGACCATGGAAATTCACCAAATATAGGAAGTAAATTTACTTGTTCATTATAGACTCTACCAAGTCATTCCTAGACATTTCATTTTACTGTAATACATTCATTATATTTGTGTATGCACATGTGGATAATAATTTAATTAAGAATATTTAGTGGCAATAAAATATGGGCTTCAGTAATAGAATAAGAGAGTATGTATATGGGTTAAAGTATTAGACCAGTATTAGACTATATAGTAAAAGTATTAGACCAAAAAAAAAAAGTATTAGACTATATGTTTCCATGCTTTCTCTTTGGTCCTTATTGTCTGTGAAATTAGACAATATTTGTTCTCTGTGCATAGAAGTCCTTGTCAGTATTTATAGTTTCTAAGTGGTCATTTTCTCCCTTGAGAGTTACCAAAATATCTAAAATATAAAATGTTATGGATTTTTAAAAATGCTATGGTGTAAATACCACAGGGGAGTTCCATTTTGTGAATATTGTGTCAGCATTTTTCTATTTTCATGTTATTTTTAATAAGAAATGATGACCATTTAAGTGAGTATAAATGCCAATCTGAAGAAAAAAAAGAAGAATCCTGAGTGTTTAATTGATGAATTAGGCAAATGACAAGTTGTGTGTGTGATTGCACTGAGGTGATGTGTAAGGTACACTGGGTTCCATCCTTCTATCCTTGCACAGGATCGTGACTGGAGTCTTGTGTGAATGCTGTCGGGGTCCTGCTCAGACACTCCTCACCTGGCTGCTGCTCCAATCCTGACCCTATGTGTTAGGAATATGGGCTCCCGGGTGCACAGCCATTCCCTCCTTCAGAGATTTGCCCTCAGCTGAGAGGGATCTGCTTTGCAAGGCGGTCTCAGGAACAGAGTGTGGACAACTCTTAGCCAGTGACAGACTCTTGGGAGAGACAAAAGGCTGCCAATGCTAAGGCAGGACTAAGTCTGATGCAGTTCATACTGAGGAGCCTGTTGTAATATATCTGAGGTCAGCTCAGACCTATGAAACAGACGCATCATTAAAGCAAAATGATTCACTCGTAGCCCTGAGGCTGTTGATAGTTTGCCAACACTATTTCAGGATTCACTCAGGAACTGGGTAGGGCAGGGTTTGTATGTCAAATATATCAGTGAATGTTATGTATTTGAAATATCTTCAATATAGATACTATCTTGAGATATTTGGTCTTTACAATGTGTAGTTGTATACTGGGCAGCTAGTATATGGAAATATGTATCCTTCCACTGAAATTAGACTTATATGTCAGCATTGAACACCTACAGTGATGGCTCTATCAGCTCCCGTGTGCTGGCACTAAATATTTAACCTCTTCCATTTGATATCTGTTCTCTTAATTATTGTTGTGAAACTGTATTTTTGTGAGATGTCATTTCCCATTATATTATTTTTTTGATGGTAATTATTACTTAGGATGCCATCTTCTTTTGTTTTGTAGAATCTATTTATTGTTATTTTACTTAATACCATTTTTCTCTAAGGAACACGTGCTTTTAAAAAAAAATTTAAAAATTAACATATAATGTATTATTTGCCCCAGGGGTACAGGTGTGTGAATTGTCAGGCTTACACACTTCACAGCACTGACCATAGCACATACCCTCCCCAATGTCCATAACCCCACCACCCTCTCCCTCCCCTCTACCCCCAGCAACCCTCAGTTTGTTTTGTGAGATTAAGAGTCTCTTATGGTTTGTCTCCCTCCTGATCCTATCTTGTTTCATTTTGTCCTTCCCTAACCCCCAAACGCCCCACTCTGCCTCTTAAATTCCTCGTATCAGGGAGATCATATAATTATCTTTCTCTGATTGACTTATTTCGCTCAGCATAATACCCTCTAGTTCCATCCACATCATTGCAAATAGCAAGATTTCATTTCTTGCTATGGCTACATAGTATTCCATTGTATATATGAACCACATCTTCTTTATCCATTCCTCTGTTGTTGGACATCTGGGCTTTTTCCATAGTTTGGCTATTGTGAACATTGCTGCTATAAACATTCGGGTGCACATGCCCCTTCGGATCACTACATTTGTATCTTTAGGGTAAATACCCAGTAGTGCAATTCCTGGGTCTTGGGGTAGCTCTATTTTCAACTTTTTGAGGAACCTCCATGCTGTTTTCCAGAATGGCTGCACCAGCTTGCATTCCCACCAACAGTGTAGGAGGGTTCCCCTTTCTTGGCATTCTCTTTTGTTGCATATTTAGACACTTTCAAATACCTTTATAATTAATTCTATCAAGAAATATTTGTGCATAATTTTTTATTCTGGGTAATACTGATCACAACTTTATAGAAAATCAGAGGACATATAAAATAGTGTGAACTCATCCTCTATACAGATCCTCTATACAGATCTATACATCCTCTATACAGATTTTAGATACATTTATTTTAGGCCAGTTTTGTACCAATTTCTTTCACACATCAATGGGTCTACTCTCATTCAGATTTTGAAACTCTCAGAAGAATTACAAATGTACTGTATGCTTAACTATTTGAACATAATAGAACTGAAATAGTCATTCTCTGATGTCTGTTTTGTTGGGATAGAGCTTCTTCAGTACTAATCAGTTGGATGACCATTGTCATCAGACTTGCCTTAGAGCTAGCCATGTGTTTGATCAGTGTGACTAATTCTGCAAGATAGCTCCAGAAAGTTGGTAATTAGTCTAATATCAATGGATGTCTGAGATTTTGCATAATATGGAAATAGCCTTTTCTTTATAACTTTTCTTCTAGTACTTAAAGGTTTCCATTATAGTGATTTGACCTACTTTACTTTGAGAATGTATCTGTCTTTATCTCTACGTATTTATATATTTAATTATTTTATCATAGGGAGTGATGTAAAGCATTATTCTTTGTAGATAGATTACACCACTAGATAACTTTTAAAATGACTAATCTGATTAGAATGTTGGTAGTGAAAAATCCTGCCTCTTTTAGGATTTCATGCCCTGTACTTGGTAATGTGTGAAACTGAAGTCTGCAGAAGGAAGAAGAAAGTCTTGGCCACTGGATTTCAGGGTTCTGATTTCAACAGATATACAGGGCCAATGAAGTTTTGGAGTTCCTGTTAAACTGGTATGGTAATTTCAAGCATCTTTAAGGAAAAGTTAAGCACTGTATTTGGATGGTAATTTTTTGGTTCTCTGTGATTATTAATTTTTTCCCTACCATATCAAAAAAGCAGTGCAACTTTCATAAATATGTTAAAGAGTCAGTTCTGTCAAAATGTTTGTGTACAGAGTAGTGGTGATATTTTGCATGTAATTGAATTCTTTGAATTAATACATTCTAGGTTTTCAATTCCTGTATCTGAATGCATTTTGAGATTATATTGTATTATATTCTATTGGACGTGAGGTGTGTGCAAATCCAATTATGTAGAATCACGAGATACATACTTGCAATAACATTTCTCCCTCTGTCTGCATCTCTTTCTGATTTTTTCTGATTGCCCTCCCTCTTTTTCCATCATCCCCATTCTTTCTGAAATGTATGTATATGTTTATAGTACTTTAGGTCTTATTAAGCTCAGACCGAAAGACCTTTTGTACCTATGACTGATTCAAAGACAATATCCGTTATTTCATTTTTCTTATACTAAATATTAATGATATAGTTTTTGTGATAATGTAGAACTGGATTAGGATAAACTATGTCAATTTTTAAATTTACTTAAATGTTTATTCTTCTTAAAATTTTTAATTTTTTATTATGTTATGTTAGTCACCATGCAGTATGTCATTAGTTTTTGATGCAGTACTCCATGATTCGTTGTTCATTATCATCCAGCACTTAATGAGCACATCATTCATTCAAGTAGTTACTGATAAAATCCTCTGATCCTACTTTAACATGAGAGATCCATCCCACCCCCGTCAACTATTTTTTTTTAAGATTTCTTTTTTTCTTTTTTAAAATTTCTTTTAAAATTGTTAAATACTTGGTCCTGACAGGAAACATGTGCTAACAGAGGATGGAACAGAAAAATGGAAGTTCTTTCACGGGGTTTATCCTGCTGGGGTTCTCTGACTGGCCTCAACTGGAGCTAGTCCTCTTTGTGGTCCTCCTGATCTTCTATCTGTTCACTCTGCTGGGAAACACCACCATCATTGCCTTGGCCCAACTCGACCCACATCTTCAGACTCCCATGTACTTTTTCCTCTCCAACCTAAGCTTTCTGGACCTGTGTTACACGACCAGCACTGTCCCTCAGCTCCTGGTTCATCTCAGGACAGCAGACAAGTCTATCTCGTTTGGTGGCTGTGTAGTTCAGCTGTTTGTTGCTCTAGGGTTGGGAGGAACAGAATGCATTCTGTTAGGGGTCATGGCATTTGACCGCTATGCAGCCATCTGCAAGCCCCTGCAGTACACCGTGATCATGCACCCCCGTCTCTGTGCCCTCATGGCTTCTGCATCGTGGTTCATTGGTTTTGGCAACTCCTCATTGCAGACAGTGCTCATCTTCATTGTACCACTTTGTGGGAGAAATAAAATAGACCACTTCTTTTGTGAGGTCCCCCCACTGCTCAAGCTTGCGTGTGTTGACACCACTGTGAATGAGTCTGAGGTCTTTTTTGTCGGTGTGATCATGCTCCTCATACCTTTGACATTAATCACAGTCTCCTATGGTCGGATTGTCAGGGCGGTCTTAAGAATAAAGTCATCTGCGGGGCAGAGGAAAGCGTTTGGCACGTGTGGGTCCCACATCACAGTGGTCTCCCTGTTCTATGGCACGGCCATCTATGCTTACCTCCAGCCCAGCAACAACCATTCTCAGGATCAGGGCAAGTTTGTTTCTCTGTTCTATGCCATCGTCACCCCCATGGTCAACCCTGTCATATATACACTGAGGAACAAGGATGTGACAGGGGCAATGAAGAAGGTGCTCTGCAGGGGCCATGACTCCAGATGACCGGGTGGGGAAGACCCTTTGATGGAGGACTTTGACTGCCAGGGTATTTAAGATGACTATGATCTTCCTGTGTCATCCAGAATTTCCTCTGACAACTCTCAAGGGAATTTCCTTACTTGATTCTTTTATACAAGTGAGTGCTCAAAATCTAAGCTCATAGATTCATGCAACCTCCAGAGATATGACCTAGTGTCCTAGAGCATCTGCATCATACTATTATTTTAAAAAGCACCACAAGTATTTCTTATTCCCCACCCCCATTTAGGAATGCTAGTCCATTTCTACTTAGAAGAAGATACTCAGGAACATACGTAGGAAATTAAGAATATGAACCACTAAAATCCTGTAAGAAATATTAACATTTTAGCATTTTCTAGCAATTTGTTGGAGGCATATAACTTTTTCTTGCATTGTGATCATGGTTCTATTATAAGGTCCATAGGTTGACTGTATCACAGCTTTTTCACAGAAGTAGGTGGGCATCTGTGAGAAAAAGAAATCCTTAGCTCTAAGAAAATCCTGCTAACATCATCCTCATAAAGTATATTTAAATCTTTTCTTCATCCCATTTAATAATTTCTTTGATCCAGGCATCACTGACCAATGCTTTTGTATCTCAAACCTGACAAAAGCCTCATACAGTTTGAATGCAAGGACATATTCTAAATATCTGGGAAATGACCTCTTATTCCCAGGAAATCCCATGTTCTCTGGAGCTTACCAGATTCACTAGGAGGAAATGTAAAGAAGAAATAAAATACATATTAATCATTAAACACGTCCATGTGTCTAAGCTTTACAAATAGCCATCTGAATTTGAACTAATGTCCTACGTTTCTGAATTAGGAGTAATGAGTATCAACATCCCAGAATAGTTGAATCTGACATTGTAAGCCCTTAGATCTTAACTCAAACTCAGTTTGCACATAAATGTGTTTGTGGTATGGATCTGGGTTTTTGTAGTATTGTCACAAACAGGGTATTTTCCCAGGGAAGTTGGAGCCAACAATGCTGTCTTCATAGGAATGTTTCTGATTTTTGGTAGTTTTTTCCAACATGTAGCCCAGTGCAGATAGATGTATTTGTGTCTTGGGGTGGACACATACACATAACAAATCTACTGTTCCCTATCCTGACAGCTAACCGGCCTCCCCAGGGCCTTGAACCCTGAGCTGGCCATGCTCATGCCCAGTGATCTTGCTGCAGAAACAGCATGTGGAGGCTGGAAATGACACCCAGGGGAGGTTATGACATGGTCAGGTTCTCTCTGTATCACTAAGAGCATCACAATATTCTTACTTGAAATCAATACCTGGGATGTATCTTGACACCATAGTGATGCTTCCTGTATGCCAGTAGGAAAACCGTTCTGTACACTGTTTATCCCGATGGTGACAAATTTCTCACTCTCCATTATGTTTCAACCACATCCTGACAGTTTTATCCAAATGGTCACATCAAAGTCCCTCAAATGAACCATCTTTGGTGCAAAACCCCTCAAGGTCTCATGATGTTACAGAGCCTATTTTACAAGGTGAACAAGTCCTTCTCTGCTCTTAAGGACACACGGAACCTGGGGCAAAATATTTATTTCCTTTAAGTGAATGTGTGAGTGGCATTTGGATGTTTACAACTCATGGAAATAAGTTATAGAGAACAAAGGTCTCTGGGATCCATGCCAAAATAAAAAAGAAATCATTTAAGAGACCAAACACAAGTTCAGGATTGTTTTGTGATATTTTTCTAAGGTTAGGAATCTGCTCCTCTTGGTGTCCATGCCTTGTCTGTAACAGAATCCAGGGTTGTATAAATTGTCACCAATATTATTTGGACCGTTTCCTTCTGCGCGTTCACCAGTAAGTGTGGCATGGCTGTGCACTTGTACCTGAGGCTTGGCTAAATTATTTATTCCATTGTGTTTAGTCCCTGGAGGTCAGGACCATCATGATGCTCTAGAGCAAGTCATGGGTTCTTCCGGCTCTTCTGCTTTCTGAGGAGCACAGGACACACACCATCGGCCCAGGTAGTGATGGCAGAGACCCAGAATGTCAGTCAGACTCACATGAAACACAATTTTTAACAGTAGGTGATTCATTACCAGTTAGCGAAGGATACAAAATAGCAGGAGTGCATGCAGGGGGCCCCAAAAGGTTAACTGACTGATCCATACAAATGCCCCACACTTGCTTCTTGTAAAAATTTAATTCTATTGGTTTACACTGTTGGTGGATTTATTTTAACTGTTTTGAACTGATTGAAATCTATGAGATCTTTAGGAAATGTAAGTTCTTTTGATTAGGAGCCATTTCTGAGAAAAATTAACCTCTTTTGAGAATGAAGTTGTTCAGTTGTTGACCTGTGTCTTTTGTCTCAATGAAGCATCCTGGACATTTCTAATGACTGGGTTATTTGGGATCCTTATGATCAATGGGATGTCGTGATCAGTTGTCAAAGCCTTTTGCAGGAGCTCCCCGTCCACTGCAACTGCTGACTCTGGTCGCTGATCATAAACAGTACTTACTGTGTATTTTTAAGTCCCTACTTCAGGCTTTTAGAGAAAGTGAAACATTTTTACAAGGCTGTTTTGGGAAAGCTTCTTTATTTATTTATGGAAATGAGAACTGTGTTTTCTGTATTTAAAGGAAGAATCTTGGCTACAATGTGTTGTTTTTTAGCATGAAACCATCCTCTTCCTTGATTCATTGCCTTTCTTGGAAAAACCATCCTGTACTTCCCAAATGATGTTTCTCCTCAAATTCCACCATAACATGTTACATTGTGGCTTGCATTTAGATTGAAGTAACATGCAAATTAATATATTATTACACACACACACAGATATGTACATGCACAAACATGGACTCCACCTGCAATCTCTTGTAAGTCAACCTCTTTTGTGAAGAATAGTATGACAAAGTATATTTCCTTTAGCTTGCACTACTTTGAAGTGACAGGATTATAAATGTTATATTTCCAAAGTGTTCCGAACTTTGTACAAATATACCCAAGTATGTGTGGTAACAGCTAATTCCTGCAGGTCACATTCCAAAGAAGGTGGTGGGGATATCTATTGTTGATAAAATCTACACAAGTAAAGAGCTGAATAGAACAAACCATACTCTTTTTGTTGTCATAGTAGATACACATAAGTTGAAAGTTTAGAAATGCCATTCTTTCATTCTCTGGATTTAAATTTCCATCAGAAATGTCAGGCTATGTTTGTACATAGGGTAACTCTAGAAATGTCTCATTTAGTAAATTTGTAGAGAGATTTTTTTAAAAGTTACTCTTATTTTTAAGATTTTATTTATTTATTGAGAGAGAGAGCACACATGAATGGGGAGGGGAGCAGCAGAGGGAGAGGGAGAAGCAGACTCCCCACTGAGCAGGGAGCACAATGTGGGGCTCCAACGCTGGACCTTGAGATCATGACCTGAGCCAAAGGCAGATGTTTAACTGACTGAGCCACCCAGTGGCAGGGAGGGGCAGAGAGTGAGAGAGAAACTTAAGCAGAGTCTGCCCTGAGCGTGGAGTGTGACTTGGGGCTTGATCTCAGTACCCTGAGAACACAACCTGAGCCCAAACCAGGAGTCTGACTCTCAAACAACTGTGCCACCCAGGCGCCCCCGTAGGGAGATTTTTGCATTAAATAGCAGGAAAAATCTGACCTTAGGAGAGGAATAAGAAGTGGGATGAAAAAATTGAATGATATCTCTTGTATTTATTTATTTTCTTCCCAGATATACTAAGATAGAACTGACATGTAGTATTAAGCAAATTTTAGGAGTAGAAAATGTGAATATCTACATATAACAAAACTGTTACCACCCTAGGGTTAGTCAAACCTCCATCTCATCACATAATTACCCTTTCTTCTTTGTGGTGAGAATGATTAAGATCTACTCTCAGCCACTTTCAAGTCTGTAATAGAATCATAGTAACTCTGTGCACCACGGACCATGCGGTGCATTAGCTCAGGACTTTCATGTGATAAGTGGTAGTCGGTTCCCTTTGCCCAACATCTCCCACTTCTCCTCCCCTTACCCCTGGTAACCACATTTCTACT
This sequence comes from Martes martes, assembly GCF_963455335.1. Lineage (NCBI taxonomy): Eukaryota > Metazoa > Chordata > Mammalia > Carnivora > Mustelidae > Martes > Martes martes. Next base: position 147,246,868 of record NC_137893.1, on the reverse strand, counting down.
CTCTGGACCTACTGGTTCAGCTTTTCTGGATCCCACAGTTGTGTGGATCACAGAGTGTTTGTCTTGCTCTTCCGACTTGTTTCACCTACCAGTACTGCCCTCAAGGTGCATCCGTGTGGTCACAAATGGCAGGATTTCCTTCCTTCTCCTGGATGAATAATATTGCTTTAGATACTTAAGCCACATCCTCTTTCTCCGTTCATCTGTGTGGACACTTAGGTCTTTTCCACATTTGGCCATTGTGAATAGTGCTGCAATGAATATGGGAGGGCATACATATCTATGATATCGGGATTTCATTTCCTTTAGGTGGGTACCTAGAAGTTGGTTGCTGCATACAATAGCAGTTACATTGTTAATTTTTTGAGGAACCTCCTTAGGGCTTTCCATGGAGACTGTATCAGTTTACATTCCCATCAACTGTGCAGGAGTGTTCCCTAACTATCTTCTGTTATTGTAGGTCTTTTTTATGACAGCCATTCTAACAGGTGTGAATGATATTTGATTGTGGTTTTGGTTTGCATTTTCTGATGATTAGTGATTTGGAATACCTTTCATGTATCTATTTGGCGTTTGTATGTCTTCGGGAAAATAGCCATTCAATACCTCTTTCCTTTTGAAAAAATGGAATTGTTGTTTTTTATGCCACTGAGTTGCATGCATGAGTTTCTTATCTATTTTAGATATTAACCCCTTATCAGGTAGAAGATGTGTAAGTATTTCTCCCATTCTATAGGTTGACTTTTCATTTTGTTGACTGTTTCTTTTGCAGTGCAGGAAGTTTTTGGATGGATGTTTCACTGATGAATGCTTTGCTTTTGTTGCTGGTGCTTTTGAAGTCATATTCAGGCTGGATCAGAAAGAGTGGGCCCGTTTGTAGATAGGATGATGCTAGACCAGTCTCATTGGGTAAATGTGAACATGTCCAATGTCATGAATCTTCTCTTCTGTGTTGTCTTCTAGGAGTTTTGCAACTTCAGCTCTTCTATTTACATCTCAATCCACTGCAAGTTAATTTTCGAGGCGTATAATAGAGTGCTACAATTTCATTTCTCTGCATGTACTTACCCATTTTTTTTTTTTTTCAGGAGCATTTTTTAAGAAGACTGTGTATCCCCATGAACATTCTTGATTCTGTTGTCAAATGTTAGTTGTCTGTCTGTGGGTGGGTTTATGCCTGAGCTCTTCATCAGTTCCTTTGCTGTATGTGTGTTTCTTCTGCCAGTACCATACTGTCTTCATCACTAGAGCTTTAAAATGTAGTTTGAGTCAGGATGTGGGATGCCTCCTGCTTTGTTCTTCTCAGTCGTGGTGGCTTTGGCAATTGGGAATTTTGTAGTTCCATACAGATTTTATGATTTTTTTTTCTCCATCTGTGAAAAATGCCAATCAAATGTTGATAGGGATTTCATTGAATCTGTAATGGTTTTAAGTAGTGTGGACATTTTAGCCTTTTTAATTCCCTTAATTCATGAACACTAGATATTTTAATTCTTCTGTTTCTTTCATGAATATCTTGTAGTTTGAAGTGTACAGATCTTTTGCCTCCTTGGATCAGTTTATTCCTTAATGTTTTATTGGTTTATATGCTGTTGTGAATGAGATAAAAAATCCTTTCACCTATTTTGTTGTTATCATATAGAAAGGCAACTCATTTCTGTATGTTGAGTTTCTGTTTATAACTTTACTAAACTTGTTGATAAGTTCTAACAGTTTTTTGGTGGTGTCTAGAATTTTTCTGTATATGAGATTGTATCATTTCCAAACAAAGATGATTATACTTAAAAAAAAAATTGGTTGCCATTTTATTTCTTTTTTTGCCAGATTGCCAAGGATAGGATTTCCAGTCTATGTTCTTTTTTTTTTTTTTAAGATTTTATTTATTTATTTGACAAACAGAGATTATAAGTAGGCAGAGAGGCAGGCAGAGAGAAAGAAGGGGGAAGCAGGCTCCTTGCCGAGCAGAGAGCCTGACGCGGGGCTCGATCCTAGGACCCTGGGATCATGACCTGAGCCAAAGGCAGCGGCTTTAACCCACTGAGCCACCCAGATGCCCTGGTTTTTCCTTTAAAAAAAAAATTATTTATTTATTTATATTATTATGGTCAATTACCCAACATATAGTACTTCATTAATTTTTGATGTAGTATTCAGCGGTTCATTAGTTGTGTGTAACACACAGTGCTCATCACAGCGTGTGCCCTCCTTAATACCCATCACCTAATTTCTCCATCCTTGCAGCCCCTTCCCTCTGTAACCATCAGTTTGTTTCCCAGAGTCCAGAGTCTCTCATGGTTTGTTTCCATCTCTGATTTCTTCCCATTCAGTTTTCCCTCCCTTTCCCTAGGGTACTCTGCTTTATTCCTTATGTCCCACATATGAGTGAAACCATGTGATAATTGTCTTTCTCTGCTTGACTTATTTCACTTAGCATAATCCCCTCCAGTCCCATCCACGTTAATGCAAGTAGTAGGTATTCATCCTTTCCAATGGCTGAGTAACTGTCCATTGACTATATGAGCCACATCTTCTTTACCCATTCATCTGTTGAGGGACATCTCAGCCCCTTCCACAGTTTGTTACTGCGGATGTTGCTGCTATGACACTGGGGTGCACGTGCCCCACTGTTTCCTCTACAACTGTATCTGGGTAAATACCTAGTAGTGCAATTGCTGGGTCTTAATGTAGCTTTTTTTCAACGTCTTGAGGAAACTCCATACTGTTTTCCAGAGTGGCTATACCAGCTTGCATTCCCATCAGCAGTAGAAGAGGGTTCCCCTTTCTCCATATTCTTGTCAATTTTTTGTTTTCTGTCTTGTTAATTTTTGCCATTCTGACTGGCATAAGGTGGTATCTCATTATGGTTTTGATTTGTATTTCCCTGATGGCTAGTGATGTTCAACACGTTTTCATGTGTCTGTTGGCCATTTGTATGTTTTCTTTGGAGAAGTGTCTGTTCATGTTTTCTTCCCATTTCTTGACGAGATTATTTGTTTTTTAGGTGTTGAATTTGCAAAGTTCTTGCAAAGTTCAGCCCTCGATCTGTAATGTCATTTGCAAATATCTTCTCCCATTCCGTGGGTTTTCCCTTTGTTTTGTTGACTGTCTCCTTTGCTGTGCAGAAGCTTTTGATCTTGATGAAGTCCGAAAAGTTCATTTTTGCTTTTGTTTCCCTTGCTTGTATTTTAACTTTTTAAAAGATTCTATTTATTTATTTAACAGAGAGAGAAAGAGAGAGAGAGAGAGCACAAGCAGGGGGAGCAGCAGTCAGAGGGAGAAGCAGGCTCCCTTCTGAGCAAGGAGCCTGATGTGGCACTTGATGAGAGGGCCCTGGGATCATGACCTGAACCAAAGGCAGATGCTTAACTAACTGAGCCATCCAGACATCCCTTCCATTGCCTTTAGAGACGTGTCTTGCAAGAAGTTGCTGTGGTCCATGTTGAAGAGTTTACTGCCTATGTTCTTCTCTAGGATTTTGATAGATTCCTGTCTTACATGGAGGCCTTTCATCCAGTTTGAATTTATCTTTGTGTGTGGTGTAAGGTAGTGGTTCAATTTCATTCTTCTGCATGTGCTTGTCAGTTTTCCCAGAACCATTTATTGAAGAGACTATCTTTTTTCCATTGGATATTCTTTCCTGATTTGTCGAAGATTAGTTGACCATAGAGTTGAGGGTCCATATCTAGTTTTCCTATTCTATACCATTGGTCTATGTGTCTGTTTTTGTGCCAGTACCATGCTGTCTTGATGATCACAGCTTTGTAATATAGCTGGAAGTCAGGCATTGTGATGCCCCCAGGTTTGGTTTTCTTTTTCAACATGTCCCCTAGCTATTTAGGGTTTTTTTTCTGGTTCCATACAAATTTTAGGGTTATTTGTTTCAGCTCTGTGAGAAATGTCCATGGTATTTTGATAGGGATTCGATTGAAAATGTAGAGTTCTCCGGGCAACATAGACATTTTCACAATATTTGTTCTTCCAATTCCTGAGCATGGAATATTTTTCCATTTCTTTTTATCTTCCTGCATTTCGTTCATGAGTGTTCTATAGTTTCTAGAGTATAGAGCCTTTACTCCTTTGGTTAGGTTTATTTCTAGCTATCTCTTGGTTTTTGGTGCTATTGTGAATGGAATCAATTACTTAATTTCTCTTTCTTCATTTACATTGTCAGTTGTTTGTGTGTATTGATTTTGTATCCTGTGACAATGCTGAATTGCGGTATGAATTCTAGCCATTTGGGGCTGGAGATTTTTGGATTTTCCATGTAAAGTAACATGTCATCTGTGAGGCGAGAGAATTTGACTTCTTCTTTGCCAATATGGATGCCTTTTATTTCTTTTTGTTGTCTGCTGAGGCTAGGACTTCTAGTACTGTGTTGAGCAAAGTGGTGAGAGTGGGCATCCCTGTCGTGTTCCTGACCAGAAGGGAAAGCTCCCATTTTTTCCCCATTGGGAATGATAATAGCTGTGGGCCTTTCTTAGAAGGCTTTTGTGATGTTGAGGTATGGTCCCTCTATCCCTATACTCTGAAGAGTTTTAATCAGAACAGGTGTTGTATTTTGTCAAATACTTTTTCTGCATCAATTGAAAGGATCATATGGTTCTTGTTTCTTCTTTTTTTTTAATATGCTCTATCACTTTGATTGATTTCTGAGTGTTGAACATCCCTTGCATCCGAGGAATTCATCCCACCTGGTCATGGTGAATAATCTTTTTAATGTACTGTTGGATCCTATTAGCTAGGATCTTGTTGAGCATTTTGGAATCCATGTTCATCAGGGATATTGGTCTGTAAGTCTCCGTTTTTTAAAAAAATGTATTCTCTCTCTTTTTTTTTAATGAACATACAATGTATTTGTTTCAGGGGTACAGGTCTGTGATTCATCAGTCTTGCATAATTCACAGTGCTCACTATAGCACATACTCTCCCCAATGTCCATGTCTATAAATCTTCTTTCTGAATGGGTCTTTGTCTTGTTTTGGGATCATAGAACGAGCTTGGGAGTTTTCCTTCCATTTCTATTTTTTGAAACAGCTTCAGTGGAATAGGTATCATGTCTTCTTTCAATGTTTGGTAGAATTCCCCTGGGAGGCCATGTGGCCCAGGAATCTTGTTTTTGGGGAGGTTTTTGATTACTGTTTCAATTTCCTTGCTGGTTATTGGTCTGTTCGGATTGTCTATTACTTCCTGTTTTGGTAGTTTATATGTTTCCAGGAATGCACCCATTTCTTCCAGATTGCTTACTTTGTTGTTATAGTTGCTGGTAATAATTTCTAATAATTCTTTCTATTTCCTTAGCATTAGTCATGATCTCTCCCCTTTCATTCATAATTTTATTGATTTGATCCTTTCTCTTTTCTTTTGCATAAGTCTGGCCAGAGGTTTATCAATCTTATTAATTCTTTCATGGAACTAGCTTCTAGTTTTGTTGGTATGTTCTACTGCTTTTCTGAGTTTTGTTTCCTTGATTTCTGCTCTAATCTTTATTAATTTTCTTCTCCTCCTTGGTTTAGGCTTTAATTGGTGGTCCCCCCCACCCCCACCTTGTCCTTCAGGTGTAAGGTTAAAATTTGGAGAGAGGCTTGGATGGTTCTGTACTTCCCTCTGAGGACCTCCTTTGCAGTATCTCATAGTTTTTTTTTTTTTTTAATTTCTTTTCAATGTAACAATATTCATTGTTTTTGCACCACACCCAGTGCTCCATGTAATCCGTGCCCTCCCCAATACCTACCACCTGGTTCCCCCAACCTCCCACCCCCCGCCCCTTCAAAACCCTCAGGTTGTTTTTCAGTGTCAATAGCCTCTCATGGTTCACCTCCCCTTCCAATTTCCCTCAACTCCTTTCTCCTCTCCATCTCCCTATGTCCTCTGTGTTATTTGTTATGCTCCGCAAATAAGTGAAACCATATGATAATTGACTCTCTCTGCTTGACTTATTTCACTCAGCATAATCTCTTCCAGTCCCGTCCATGTTGCTACAAAAGTTGGGTATTCATCCTTTCTGATGGAGGCATAATACTCCATAGTGTATATGGACCACATCTTCCTTATCCATTCCTCCGTTGAAGGGCATATTGGTTCTTTCCCCAGTTTGGAGACCGTGGCCATTGCTGCTATAAACATTGGGGTACAGATGGCCCTTCTTTTCACTACATCTGTGTCTTGGGGGTAAATACCCTGTGGTGAAATTGCAGGGTCATAGGGAAGCTCTATTTTTTGAACCGATGTGTTTTCATTTTCATAGTTTCCATGAACTGTTTAAGTTCTTTAATTTCCTGGTTGACGCACTTATTCTTTAGCAGGGTGCTATTTAACTTCCATATGTTTATGTTCCTACCAAATTTCTTCTTGTGGTTGAGTTCAAGTTTCAAAGCGTTGTGGTCTGAAAATATGCAGGGAATAATCTCAGTCTTTCGGCATTCCCTGACACCTGGTTTGTGAACCAGCATGTGATCTATTCTGGAGAATAGTCCATGTGCACTCAGGAAGGATGAGTATTCTGTTGTTTTAGGATGGAATGTTCTGTATATATCTACGACGTCCATCTGGTCCAATATGTCATTCAAAACTCTTGTTTCTTTGTTGATCTTCTTAGATGACCTGTCCATTACTGTGAGTGGAGTGTTGACATCTCCTATGATTAATGTAGGAGAATCAGTATGGTTCTTTATTTTGCTTATTAATTGGTTTATATAATTGGCTTCTACCATGTTGGGGGCACAGATATTTACAATTGTTAGATCTTCTATTTGGGTAGACCTTTAAGTATGATATAGTGTCGCTGTGTATCTCTTACTATAGTCTTTGGTTTAAGATCTAATTTGTGTGATATGAGGAATGCTACCTCAGCTTTCTTTGGAGGTCGATTAGCATGGTAAATGGTTCCCCATCCCCTCACTTCCAATCTGGAGGTGTCTTTAGGTTCAAAGTGAGTCTCATGTAGATCCATATGATTGGGTCTTGCTTTTTTTTTTTTAAACTTTTTATTTCTTTTCAGCATAACAGTATTCATTGTTTTTTCACCACACCCAGTGGGTCTTGCTTTTTTGTCCAATTTGAAACCCTGTGTCTTTTTTTGGGAGCATTCACACCATGTACATTGAGAGTAACTTGAAAGATATGAATTTAGTGCCATTGTATTTCCTTTAATGTCTCTGTTTCTGGAGATTGTGATGAGCATTGGGTGTTACATGCAACTAATGAATCACTGAACACTACATCAAACACTAATGATATGTTGGAAACTGAGCATAATAAAAAATTTAAAAAAAATAAAGAGATTGTTGGTGAGTTGGGAGAGAGGCAGAGGGAGACAGAGAGGGGAAGCAGACTCCCCTTTGGGTAGGAGGTCTATGCCTAAATTTGGCTCCATTCCAACACCCTAGGATCATGTCCTGAGCTGAAACTGAGTGTGAAGCTTAAGGGACTAAATCACACTGGGGCCCCACATACTTATATTTAAAATTAAGTAACGGAATGGATTCCTTTTTAAAAATTAAATTACAATGTATTATTTGTTTTAGGGGTACAGCTACTGAATGGTTCTTAATTATATATGTAAATATTTTGGATAATTATGTTGAAAAGTCTTATGTGTTTTGTAAAACATGTAGGTCATTCACAAATGAGAACCAAAGGAATTATTTGTCCTCTGTGAAATAATGTGAAATAATAAAAGAGACAGATGAGGTCTCCTGTGGTGTGATCCTTGATCATCATTCTCCCTGAGGACGGCCACCTCTGGACAGCTCAGTGACAAGGGGCTCATTAACAGTGTGGGGCATTTGCTCCCCAGAGACGTCAGCCAGGGAAACACATTTGGTTCTCAGTGCCAGCCCAGCCCAGTCATAGCTGAGTGTCACAGCACCTTCTCCTGTGCTCATAAGGGTCTCCCTGTCATACAGCCAGGTCACTGCTTTTGGGAAACCAAGGTGGAGTTTGCAATTGTCTTCATCTCCTACCTCCTAGAGACAAAGTGCAGATCTCTGTTCACCTAAAGATACATGAGGTTACAATGAGAAAACATCCTTCTGCGTAGGAAAAATTTATGGATAAGCCAGTGCTGGTGTAGTCAACTGTTGCATTTACTGCACACAACTGATTCTGCATGTCCAAGTGCCAATCCGTAATACTGTCTTTAGGCAGTGACTTGGAAAGGAGGTAGGGAAATAGTTTTGAACCCACAGAGAGAGTGAGCAAAGGTGAGTGGAATGGAATCAGTCTGTGTGTTGCTTTAGGAATTGACAAGTTAATTTTCAGTTGCAATTGTTCTTGAAACAGAAGAGCTGTTGCTTATATGTTCCACTGCCTAAAGGAACAGCCTATGGCAATTCACCAAATATAAGAAGTAAATGTACTTGTTCATTATAGACTCCACCAAGTCGTTCTTAGACATTTCGTTCTACTGCACTACATTCATTATCCCTGAGTATGCAAATTTGGGAAATACTTAAATATGCATATATAGTGGTAGTACAATGTGACCTTCAGTAATAGAACAAGAGAATATGCAGAAGTGTAAAAATAGTAGAACATATACATCCATGCTCTCTTTATGGTCCTTATTGTTTGTCAAATTAGACAGTATTTATTCTATATGCATAAAGCTCATTGTCATTATTTATAGTTCCAAAATGGTCATTTTCTCCCTTCAGAGTTTCTAAAATACCTAAAATATGTACAGAGTTTTAAGAATGCTATATTGAAGATCACAACAGGGGAGTTGCATTTTGTGGATATTGTGTCAGTGCATCTCTACTGGGACACTGGGTTTCGTCCTTCTATCCCTGCACAGCATCGTGACTGGAGTCTTGTGTGAATGCTGTCGGGGTCCTGCTCAGACACTCCTCACCTGGCTGCTGCTCCCATCCTGACCCTATGTGTTAGGAATATGGGCTGCCGGGTGCACAGCCATTCCCTCCTTCAGAGATTTGCCCTCAGCTGAGAGGGAGCCGCTTTGCCAGGGGGTCTCGGGAACACATTTGGGGCAGCTCACAGCCGGTGACAGACTCATGGGAAAGACAAAAGGCTGCCAATGTCAAGGCAGGACTAAGTCTGATGCAATGCATGCCCCAGAACTGTGCTGTTCAATCCTGGAGTTGTAGTCACAGGAAGTCATTTAAATTTGAATTAATTAAAATTCAATAGAATACAAAATTCCATTTCTCAGTGAGGCCACTTAAATGCTCAGGTAGTGACATGTGGATAGTGGCTATTGCATTAGACAGGGAGGGCTGAGTATTTCCACCAGCACAGATGGATACTCGTATGGGAGACTTGTGTCCAGCTTCTTACGGGATCAGGCTCATTCCGTATTCCATTTGAGACCACGTCTTTCCTTATCCATGTTCTCTGCTCTGTTTTGCTTCCCTCATCCCCTTAATCCTGAGAACGTTCCCTGAACAAACCACGTGCAGTGGAAATCCTGCTTGATCCTCTGCTCCCATGGAACCTGGTGGAAACACCGTCCATGTTCATGCGACCTGTCATTTCCAGTGTTGTGATAGCTGCCTTCCCCTCACTAGCTCATCCTGCATTGCCCGTGGGAACCTGTTGTAGTATATGTGGGGTCAGCTCAGAGCTAAGAGACAAACACATTATTAAAGCAATAGTGATTCACTCCTACCACTGCCAACACTATTTCAGGATTCATTCAGGAACTGGATAGGGCAGAGTTTGTACGTCAGTTATGTCGTTGACTGTTATATACTTGAAATATCTTCAATACAGACACTTTGTATGTATTGTACATATGCAGTTTGCATGCTGAGCAGCTAGTTCTATGGAAGTATGTATTTTTCCACTTAAACTTTTAGGGTTGTACTTCAGTATTGAACCTTTATGGTAATTGCTCTGTTAGCTTACGTATCCTGGTACTAAACATTTAGTCTGTTTCATTTGATGCCCGTTGTCTTCATTATTATTGTAGAATTGTGTTCTTGTGCTCTCCCTCTTTTTCCCTCATCCCCATTCTTTCTAAAATGTATCTATATACTTATAGTACTTTAAGTCTTAAGCTCAGACTGAAAGACCTTTTGTACCTATGACTGATGCAAGCACAAGGGCCATTATTTCATTTTTCTTATACCAAATATTAATGCAATGTGGAACTGTACTGGCATAAAGAGCACATCATTGATTCACATAGTTACTGATAAAATCCTATGCCCTGTCTTTAACATGAGAGATCCACCCACCCCAGTCAACTATTTTTTTTTTTTTAAGATTTCTTTTAAACATTGCTAAATACTTGGTCATGACAGGAAACGTGTGCTAACAGAGGATGGAACAGAAGAATGGCAGTTCTTTCACGGGGTTTATCCTGCTGGGGTTCTCTGACCGGCCTCAACTGGAGCTAGTCCTCTTTGTGGTCCTCCTGATCTTCTATCTGTTCACTCTGCTGGGAAACGCCATCATCATTGCTTTGGCCCACCTCGACCCACATCTACATACTCCCATGTATTTTTTCCTCTCCAACCTAAGCTTTCTGGACCTGTGTTACACGACCAGCACTGTCCCTCAGCTCCTGGTTCATCTCCGGACAGCAGACAAGTCTATCTCGTTTGGTGGCTGTGTGGCTCAGCTCTTCATCTCTCTAGGGCTGGGATGCACGGAATGCATTCTGTTAGGGGTCATGGCGCTTGACCGCTATGCAGCCATCTGCAAGCCCCTGCAGTACACCGTGATCATGCACCCCCGTCTCTGTGCCCTCATGGCTTCTGCATCGTGGTTCTTTGGTTTTGCCAACTCCTCATTGCAAACAACGCTCATCTTCATTGTACCACTTTGTGGGAGAAATAAAATAGACCACTTCCTTTGTGAGGTCCCCCCACTGCTCAAGCTTGCCTGTGTTGACACCACTGTGAATGAGTCTGTGCTCTTCTTTGTCGGTGTGGTCATTCTCCTCATACCTGTGGCATTAATCACAGTCTCCTATGGTCGGATCGTCAGGGCGGTCTTAAGAATAAAGTCATCTGCAGGGCAGAGGAAAGCGTTTGGCACGTGTGGGTCCCACATCACAGTGGTCTCCCTGTTCTATGGCACGGCCATCTATGCTTACCTCCAGCCCAGCAACAACTACTCCCAGGATCAGGGCAAGATTGTTTCTCTGTTCTACACCATCGTCACCCCCATGGTCAACCCCGTCATATATACACTGAGGAACAAGGATGTGATGGAAGCAATGAAGAAGGTGCTTTGTAGTGACAAGGAGTCCAGATGACTGGGTGGGGAAAACCCTTTGATGGAAGACTATGGCTGCCAAAGAGTTTAAGAGGATTGTGTCCTCCTCCTTTCATCCAAAATTTCCTGTGACATCTCTCAAGGGTATTTCCTTACCTGTTTCTTTAATGCATTTCAGTGCTCAAAATCCAAGTTCATGGGTTCATGAAGCCTCCAGAGTTGCTCCTAGAGAATCTGCTTCATATTTCATTTTAAAAAGCTCCACAGGTTTTTCATATTCCCCCCTCACTTGGGAACACTATCCGTTCCTTTGTGCAAGAAGACATGCACATACCATTAAGTCATAGGGAAAATAAGAATATGAATGACTCAAACACTGTAGGAAATATTAAAATTTTAGCATTTTTCTAGGAAATTGTTGGAGGCATATCACTTATTCTTGCATTGTGATCATGGCTCTATTATAAGGTCCTTAGGTTGCCTGTATCACAGCTTTTTCACAGAAGTAGGTGGGCATCTGTGAGAAAAAGAAATCCTTAGCTCTAAGAAGATCCTGCTAACATCAGTCCTGATTGGAAGGGGAGGTGAACCATGAGAGACTATGGACTCTGAAAAACAACCTGAGGGTTTTGAAGGGGCGGGGGGTGGGAGGTTGGGGGAGCCAGGTGGTGGGTATTAGGGAGGGCACGGATTGTATGGAGCACTGGGTGTGGTGCAAAAACAATGAATACTGTTATGCTGAAAGGAAATAAAAAATTAAAAAAAAGTATATTTAAATCTTCTCTTCATCCCATTTAATAATTTCTTTGATCCAGGCATCACTGACCAATGCTTTTGTATCTCAAACCTGCCAAAAGCCCCATACAGTTTGAATGCAAGGACATACTCTAAAAATCTGGGAAATGACCTCTTATTCCCAGGAAATCCCATGTTCTCTGGAGCTTACCAGATTCACTAGGAGGAAATGTAAAGAAGAAATAAAATACATATTAATCATTAAACACGTCCATGTGTCTAAGCTTTGCAAATAGCCATCTGAGTTTGAAGTACTGTCATACGTTTCTTTTCTTTTCTTTTTTTTTTTTTAAGATTTTATTCATTTATTTGACAGACAGAGATCACAAGTAGAGAGGCAGGCAGAGAGAGGAGGGGAAGCAGGCCCCCTGCCAAACAGAGAGCCTGATGCGGGGCTCGATCCCACGACCCTGGGATCATGACCCGAGCTGAAGGCAGAGGCTTTAACCCACTTAGCCACCCAGGAGCCCCTGTCATACATTTCTGAATTAGGAGTAATGAGTGTCAATATCCCAGAACAGTTGAATCTAACATTGTAAGCCCTTAGATCTTCACCAAACTCAGTTTGCACATAAATGTGTTTTGGGGTATGGATCTGGTTTCTGATTTTGGTAAGTTTTCCCAACATGTAGCCCAGTGCAGGTAATGTGTTTCTGTCTTGGGGTGGACACATACACATAACAACTCTAGTGTTCCCTATCCTGACAGCTAACCGGCCTCCCCAGGGCCTTGAACCCTGCCCTGGTCATGCTCCTGCCAGGTGATCTTGCTGCAGAGATAGCATTGGAGGCTGGAAATGACACCCAGGGGAGGTTATGCACACGGTCAGGTTCTCTCTGTATCACCACAAGCATCACAGTATTCTTACTTGAAATGAACACCTGGGATGTATCTTAACACCATAGTGATGCTTCCTGTATGCCAGTAGGAAAACAGTTCTGTACACTGTTTATCCCCGATGGTGACAAATTTCCCACTCGCCATTATTTTCCCTTTTTTGTTTTAACGGTTTTATTATTTTATTATTTATTTATTTGAGAGAGAGGGAGAGAGAGACCAGGCGGAGGACAGGCAGATGGGTTTGGAGAGAGACAGGCACTTTCCAGCCTGAGCTTGGAGCCTGATGGGGTGTCCGTCTTGTGACATGGAGATCATGAGCTGAGCTGAAGTCAAGAACCTCCATGGCATCCCTCTACTGCCTGTTTCAGCCACAGCCTGACAGTTATGTACACATGGTCACTTTAAAATCCCTCCAATGAACTCTCTTTGGCACAAAACCCCTCAAGGTCTCGGGACACCACGCAGCCTGTTTTTCCAGGTGAACAACTTCTCTGCTCTTAGGGAGACAGAGAGCCCTGGGGTGAAGCAGACTCATTTCCGTTAAGTGAATGTTTGAATGGCATATGGGTATCTATGACTCATGGGACTAAATGACAGATAACAAAGGTCTCTGGGATCCTCGCCAAAATAAAGGAGAAATCACTGAAGAGACCAAACACAAGTTCAGGATTGTTCTGTGACGTTTTTCTAATGCTGGGAATCTGCTCCCCAAGCTCTCCGTGCCCTGTCTGCAAACAGACTCCGGGGCTGTGTAAATTGTCACCAATATTATTTGGACTCTTTTGCATTTTTGCCAATAAGTGTGTAATGGCTACGGGGATTGTACCTAAGACTTGGCTCAATTATTTATTCCATCTGTGTTTAGCCCCTGGAGGTCAGGAGGATCATGATGCTCTAGAGCAAGTCGTGGGTTCTCCCAGTTCTTCTGCTTTCTGAGGAGCACAGGACACACACCACTGGTTCAGGTAGTGATGGCAGAGACCCAGAATGTCACTCAGACTCACAAGAAACACAGTTCTTAACCAGCAGCAGATTTACTACCAATTAGCAGAGGATACAAAATGCTGAGAGCCCTTTCAGTGTCCAGGAGGCCCCAGACCCATCAGACACAGCTTTGGAGACCCCTCTCTGCAGTGGAAAGCCTTTTTCTTCTCAAATGTGGGGCAGACTATTATGGTACCAATCAGCACAGAGAGACTTGGGGGGATTCTCAAATTATGTGTCCCTACCTTCATCGCCCAGTTCTGGCTTTAGGACTGTCATTTGGTAGCATATCAAAACCCAAAGAAAAAATAATCCAATGAAGAAATGGGCAGAGGACAGGAATAGACATTTCTCCAAAGAACACATCCAAATGACCAACAGACACATGAAAAAAATGTTGAACATCACTCGGCACCAGGGAAATACAAATCAAAACCACAATGAGATAGCACCTCACACCAGTTACAATGGCTAAAATTAATAAGTCAGAAAATTATGGGTTTTGGTGAGGATGTAGAGAATGGGGAACCCTCCTACACTGTTGGTAGGAATGCAAGCTGGTGCAGCCACTCTGGAAAACAGCACGGAGGTCCCTCAAAAAGTTGAAAATAGAGCCACTCTATGACCCAGCAATCATACTACTAGATATTTACCCCAGACATACAAATGTAGTGATCCAAAGGGTCACGTGCACCCCCAATGATCATAGCAGCAATGTTCACAATAGCCAAACTATGGACAGATGAATGGATAATGAAGAGGTGGTATGTATGTGTGTTTTGTGTGTGTGTGTGTGTGTGTGTGTGTGTGTGTGTATAATGGAATACTATGCAGCCACCAAAGAATGAAATCTTGCCATTTGCAATGACACGGATGGAACTAGAGGGTATTAGGCTAAGTGAAATAAGTCATTCAGAGAAAGACAGTTATCATATGATCTTCCTGATATGTGGAATTTAAGAAACAAAACCAAGGATCACAGGGGAAGAGAGGAAAAAATGAAACAAGTCAAAACCAGAGAGGGAGAAAAAGCATAGGAGACTCTTAATCACATGAAGCAAACTGAGGACTGCTGGAGGGGACGGGGTGGAGGGAAAGGGTAACTGGGTGATGGACATTGGGGAGGGGATGTGTTGTAATGAGCACTGGGTATTGTATAAGATTGATGGGTCACAGACCTGTACTCCTGAAACAAATAATACATTATATGATAACTAATTGAATTTATTTTTTTAAAGATTTTACTTATTTATTTGACAGGGAGAGATCACAAGTAAGCAGAAGGTAGGCAGAGATAGAAGGGGAAGCAAGCTCCTTGCTGAGCAGAGAGCCCAATATGGGTCTTGATCCCAGGACCCTGGGATCATGACCTGTGCCAAAGGCAGAGGCTTAACCAACTGAGCCACCCAGGTGCCCCTAACTAACTGGATTTAAATAAAAAGATAATGAAAGAATTTTAAAAAATAACCTCTTTAGAAGTTTGATAGAGTTTGACTCCACTAAAGATTAGACTATGCCTAATTTTTAGCTCTGTGATCCCGTGTACAGTAGTTATGAAGGAGAGTAAGTGAAAAAAATTCACACATTTACATTTATTTATTTATTTTTAAAGATTAAATTATTTATTTTAGAGTCAGAAAGAGAGTGCATGAAGACGGGGAGGTGAAGAAGGAGATAGAGAGGGAAGTGGACTCCCTGCTGGGCCCGGAGCTCTATGCCTAAGCTGGGCTCCACCCCTCCACCCTGAGATCATATTAAAATTAAATGAAAAATTTATTCACAAATTTACATTTAAAATTAAGTAAGGGAATGGACTCTTACTTATATATTTATATGTAAATGTTTGGGGCAATTGTTACAAAAAAAGTCTTAAATGTTTTGTAAAACATGTAGGTCATTCATAGAGAAATATATGACATGACAAAAGAGATAAACAAGGTATCCTCTGGCATAGTCCTTGATCATCATTTTCCCTGAGGACGGCCATCTCTGGACAGCTCAGTGATGGGGCTCATTAACAGTGTGGGGCATCTGCCCCCCAGAGATGTCAGCCAGGGAAACACATTTGGTTCTCAGTGCCAGCCCAGCCCAGCCACAGCTGAGTGTCACAGCACCCTCTCCTGGGCTCAAAAGTGTCTCCTTGTCATACAGCCAGGTGGGTATTTCTACCAGGGAAACCAAGGTGGAGTTTGCGATTGTCTTCATCTCCTCCCTCCTAGAGGAAAAGGGCAGATCTCTGTTCACCTAAAGATACGTGAAGTTATCATGAGAAAACATCCTTCTGCATAGGAAAAATTTATGGATAAGCCAGTGCTGGTGTAGTCAACCTTTGCATTTACTTCACACGACTGATTCTGCATGTCCAAGTGCCAATCCTTGACACTGTCTTTAGGCAGTGACTTGGAAAGGAGGTAGGAAAATAGCTTTGAACCTACAGAGAGGGTGAGCAAAGGTGAGTGGAATGAAACTTGGTCTGTGTGTTGCTTTAGGAATTGGAAGTTTGTCCATTTTCAGTTGCGATTGTTCTTGAAACAGAAGAGCTGCCCTGGTTTACACGTATGGTCTAGTGTCTAACGGAAGACTGTGGAAAGTCACCACACGTAGGAACTAAATTTAGCTCTTTGTTATAGACTCCACCAAGTCATTCCCAGGCATTTCATTCTACTATAGCACATTCACTACACCTGTGTACGCACATGTGGAAAATACTTTAAATATCTATATGTAAGGGGAATAAAATATGCCCTTCAGCGATAGAATAAGAGAGTCTTCATGTGTATAAAAGTATTATACTATATGCTTCCATGCTTTCCTATTGGTTCTTATTGTCCATGAAAATAGACAATATTTGTTCTCTGTTTAAATCTCGTTGTCATTATTTATCATTTCTAAATGTTCATTTTCTCCCTTACAAGTTACCAAAGAATCTAAAATATGTAAGGATTATTAGAAACTTTATGTTGAAGATTACAACAGGGAGTTGCATTTTGTGGATATTGTGTCAGTGCATCTCTGCTGGGACACTGGGTTCCGTCCTTCTATCCCTGCACAGCATCGTGAATGGAGTCTTGTGTGAATGCTGCTGGGGTCCTGCTCAGACGCTCTTCACCTGGCTGCTGCTCCGATCCTGACCCTATGTGTTAGGAATATGGGCTCCCGGGTGCACAGCCATTCCCTCCTTCAGAGATTTGCCCTCAGCTGAGAGGGAGCCGCTTTGCCAGGGGGTCTCGGGAACACATTTGGGGCAGCTCACAGCCGGTGACAGACTCATGGGAGAGATAAAAGGCTGCCAATGTCAAGGCAGGACTAAGTCTGATGCAATGCATGCTCCAGAGCTGTGCTGTCCAACACTGGAGTACGGAGCCACAGGAAGTCATTTAAATTTAAATTAATTAAAATTAAATAGAATACAAAATTCAGCTTCTCAACTAGGCTATTTTAAATGCTCAGGTAGTGACATTGGGTTAGTGGCTATTGCATTAGACAGGGAGGGCTGAGTATTTCCACCAGCACAGATGCATACTTGTATGGGAGAGTTGTGTCCAGCTTCTTATGGGATCAGGCTCATGCCATCTTCCACTTGAGACCACATCCTTGCTTAGCAGCATTCTCTGCTCTGTTTTGCTTCCCTCATCCCCTTTATCCTGAGAGCACTCCCTGAACAAACCATGTGAGTGGAAATCCTACTTGATCCTCTTCTCCCATGGAACCTGGTGGAAACACCGTCCATGTTCATGCGACCAGTCATTTCCAGTGTTGTGATAGCTGCCTTCCCCTCACTAGCTCATCCTGCATTGCCCTTGGGGGCCTGTTGTAGAATATTTGGGGTCCTCTCAGACCTAGGGGACAGAAGCTTTATTAAAGCAATAGTGATTCATTCTGCCACAGCCAACACTACTTCAGGATTCATTCAGGAACTGGATAGGGCAGGGTTTGTACGTCAATTTTGTTGGTGACTGTTATATATTTGAAATATCTTCAATACAGACATTTTCACAAGATTTTTGATATTTAAAATGTGTATCTTGCTTACTGAGTATGTGATTTTCAAGAAATATGAACTCTTGCACTTGAAGTTTTAGACTTATGTGTCAGTGTTGAACACGTGGTAATGGCTCTATCAACTTTCATGTGCTGGTACGAAACATTCAACCTCTTCCATTTAATGCCCTTTCTCATAATTATTATTGTAGAATTGTATTTTTTTAAAGATTTTATTTATTTATTTGGGACGCCTGGTGGCTCAGTTGGTTGAGTGGCTGTCTTTGGCTCAGGTCGTGGTCCCAGCGTCCTGGGATCGAGTCCCACATCGGGCTCCTTGCTCGGCAGGGAGCCTGCTTCTCCCTCTGCCTCTGCCTGCCACTCTGCTTGTGCTCACTCTCGCTCCTCTCTCTCTCTCTGACAGATAAATAAATAAAATCTTTAAGATTTTATTTATTTATTTGACAGAGAGAGATCACAAGTAGGCAGAGAGGCAGGCAGAGAGAGAGGGGGAAGCAGGCTCCCCGCCGAGCAGAGAGCCCAATGCGGGGCTCGATCCCAAGACCCTGAGATCATGACCCGAGCCGAATGCAGAGGCTTTAACCCACCGAGCCACCCAGGCACCCCTAGAATTGTATTTTTTGAGATGTCATTTCCCACTTTATTGTTTTTAGATAGTGATTGTTACATAAAATGCCATTGTTTCTGTTTTGTAGAATCTATTTATTTTTATTTCACCTAATAACTCTTTATTCTCTCAACGTATAACTCGTGCTTTTCTCAAGGTTGTATGGTTTTGTATGCAAGATAATAATTTATGTGTGGATTTGTAACTGGATTTTCCTCTACCGTCTCACATCATGATAATTGCTAGAGACAGTGTTCTGTGCTCCTTACATAGGATGGGTGTGTTTACTGTTCCAGCCAGGATTATTTACATAGTTTGTCCAAGAGGAATGAATGTCTCTTACTGCATTCAGGCATTTGATACCTACCTACGTAGAGATGATGGTTTTTAGTCTACTCACACAGGTCTTTAACGTGGTAAGAAGTAGACGAAATGAAGTTTTTCATTTAACCTTAGGCTACCCATGTCCTTTCTCTGGGAAGATGTGTTCTGTGGTGGTGCACAGAGATTGGAGAGGGACGGATGCTGAGCGGGGGAGGTGGAAGGGAGGAAAGTGAGCCAGATCAGCGGCACAAGCTGTTGAGATCCGAAGAAGGCGTTATGCAGCCTGCTCTTTCTCACGTCCAGTGCTGCTCAAGGGGAATAGTTTTCCTAGATGTAATGTGAGAAAAAAAGAGAAAAAGACGGTGGACTATGACAAGAGTATTCCTGTTCCCTCCCAGGGTTCTCTCCAGGAAGGTACTGGAAGCAATTGTGACCTCCACAGACAATCCCATTCTTTTTGTCTCTTTCAGTGGGCATCTCCTTTGCCTGATACTTTATTTTTCAACCTAAAATCATATTCATTTTTGTACCTGTCCGATAGAATCCATTCAGCATTCTTTAGATATATGTATACACACATAGACATACATATATAATCTGGAAAAGAAGGAAACCATTTGTTCAAGTTCAGAGTTTTGTCTTCTCTTTCCTTCCTTCTTAGTCCTTATTGATAGGATAATGTTAAAATATATCACTATTTATTGTGATGGTACGGAAAGCCTCTTTCTTCTCCTTGGATGAGTTAACATTTCCCTTTTGTCCTCCTTACTTTGGTGAGTAATGCCTTCATTACACACCTTGAAAATGTCAGCAATTTCTTTCAGATAATTTATCTCTATTAGTGTGTGTGTACATGAAACTGAACCGTGTTTTTTTTTTTATTTCTTTTCAGCGTAACAGTATTCATTGTTTTGCACCACACCCAGTGCTCCATGCAATATGTGCCCTCCTCAATACCCACCACCTGGTTCTCCCAACCTCCCATCCCCCACCCCTTCAAAACCCTCAGGTTGTTTTTCAGTGTCCATAGTCTCTCCTGGTTCACCTCCCCTTCCAATTTCCCTCAACTCCTTTCTCCTCTCCATCTCCCCATGTCCCCCATGTTATTTGTTATGCTCCACAAATAAGTGAAACCATATGATAATTGACTCTCTCTGCTTGACTTATTTCACTCAGCATAATCTCTTCTAGTCCTGTCCATGTTGCTACAAAAGTTGGGTATTCATATGGACCACATCTTCCTTATCCATTCATCCGTTGAAGGGCATCTTGGTTCTTTCCCCAGTTTGGAGACCATGGCCATTGCTGCTATAAACATTAGGGTACAGATGGCCCTTCTTTTCACTACATCTGTGCCTTTGGGGTAAATACCCAGTAGTGCAATTGCAGGGTCATAGGGAAGCTCTATTTTTAGTTTCCTGAGGAATCTCCACACTGTTCTCCAAAGTGGCTGCACCAACTTGCATTCTCACCAACAGTGCAAGAGGGTTCCCCTTTCTCCACATCCTCTCCAACACACGTTGTTTCCTGTCTTGCTAATTTTGGCCATTCTAACTGGTGTAATCTCAAGGTGGTATCTCAAGGTGGTTTTCATTTGAATCTCCCTGATGGCTAGTGATGATGAACATTTTTTCATGTGTCTGTTAGCCATTCGTATGTCTTCATTGGAGAAGTGTCTGTTCATGTCTTCTGCCCATTTTTTGACATGATTGTCTGTTTTGTGTGTGCTGAGTTTGAGAAGTTCTTTATAGATCTTGGATATCAGCCTTTTGTCTGTACTGTCATTTGCAAATATCTTCTCCCATTCCGTGGGTTGCCTCTTTGTTTTGTTGACTGTTTCCTTTGCTGTGCAGAAGCTTTTGGTCTTGATGAAGTCCCAAAAGTTCATTTTCGCTTTTGTTTCCTTTGCCTTTGGAGACATATCTTGAAAGAAGTTGCTGTGGCTGATATCGAAGAGGTTACTGCCTATGTTCTCCTCTAGGATTCTGATGGATTCCTGTCTCATGTTTTATCCATTTCGAGTTTATCTTTGTGTACGGTTAAAAGACAGTCTCTTCAATAAATGGTGCTGGAAAACTGGACAGCTATATGTAGAAGAATGAAACTCGACCATTCTCTTACACCGTGGTTTGTTTTTATTTGCTCTTTTGAGCAGGTGTGTCTGGGCACCTTCCCTGTTGTTGCATGTTTACACTCAGATACCTTTATAACTAACTCCATTAAGAAAGTTTTTGTGGATAGATTTTTTTGTGTGTGTGGGTACAACTGAATGCATCTCTACAGGAAATCCAAGGAAGTATAAAATAATGTGAAATACTGTATCCTCTATTCTGATTCCATAAATACTTACTTTATGCCAGTTTTGTACCAATTTCTTCCACACACCATTGGGTCTGCCCTGAAACCTGATTCAGATATTTAGTCTTAGAAGAACAAAAAATGAACTGTATGCCTAAGCATGTGAACATGATAGAACTGAAACACTCATGGGGCACCTGGGTGGCTCAGTGGGTTAAAGCCTCTGCCTTCGGCTCAGGTCATGATCCCGGAGTCCTGGGATCAAGCCCCGCATCGGGCTCTCTGCTCAGCCGGGAGCCTGCTTCCCTTCCTCTCTCTGCCTGCCTCTCTGTCTACTTGTAATCTCTGTCTGTCAAATAAATAAATACAATCTTTAAAAAAAAAAAAAGAACTGAAACACTCATTTTCTGATGCCTCTTTGGTTGGTTCATAACTATGTTTCTTCTATGCTACGCAGCTGGAAGTATAGGGTCATCAGACTCACCTGAGCGTTGGTAACGTGTCTGATTCAGCATCATTAACTCTGCAAGGCAGCTTCGAGAAGGTACTAGCCTAATGTTGACTGGTATCTGAGATTTTAGATAATACCAGAATATCCTTTTCTATGACTTTCTGTGTAGCACTTCAGGGTTTCCATTATAGGTATTTACCTGTCATTGCTTTGAGAATAAATCTTTCTTTGTCTCTCTATATTTGTTTAGTTGATTAATTTATCATAGAAGTAGTGTAAAGCATTACCCTTTGTATGTAGATTATACAGTTGGGTAACTTTTAAAAATATTTATTCTGATTAGAATGTGGATGGTGAATAGTCCAAACTTTTTCAGGAATTTCATGTGCTCTGGTTGGCAATGTGTGAAACAAAAGTGTGCAGAAGGAAGAGGAAAGTTGTGGCCACTGAATTTTAGGGCTCTGATACCACCTGACTATGCACGACCAAGGTATGCTCAGAGTTCCCGAAAATTGATACAGTAATTTTAAGCATCTTTAGCAAAGTTAAGCACTGTATTTAAATGGTGGTGTTTTCAGGGTCTCTCTGAGTATGTGTTTAGTTCTTTTACTACTCTAAGGAAACACAAATTCCAGACATGTAGCTTACATAAGTATAGTATCTTAGGTAATTCTGACACAATGTTTATGTGCAGAACTACTACTGATATTTTGAATGTAATTGAATTATTTGTATATGTACATTCTAGCTCTTAAACTCGTATATCTGAACACATTTTTGAGTTTCTTTTGCATTATATTCTATTGCAGGTGAGGTGTGTACAAATCCAGTTGTCTAAAACGTAAAATACATGTTTACAATAGCGTCCTCCCTCTGTCTGCCTCTCCTTCTGATTCTTTATGATTGTTCTCCCTCTATTTCCTTCATCCTTATTATCTCTAAAATGTATGTACATACTCACAGTCCTTTAAGTCCCATTAGTTCAGACCAAAAGACCTTTCATACCTAGGACTGATGCCAACACAATGTCCATTATTTCATATTTCTTTTTTTTTTAAAGATTTTTATTTATTTATTTGACAGAGACAGAGATCACAAGTAGGCAGAGAGGCAGGCAGAGAGAGGAGGAAGAAGGCTCCCCGCCGAGCAGAGAGCCCGATGTGGGGCTCGATCTTAGGACCCTGCAATCACGACCCAAGCCGAAGGCAGAGGCTTTAACCCACTGAGCTACCCAGGCACCCCTTTCGTTTTTCTTATATTACTTATTAAAGATTTACTTTTGTGATAATGTGGAACTAAACTGGTATAAATTATGTCAATTTCAATCATTTATTAAAACAGTTAATTTTAGTATGCCATGGCCATGTCTTATAACATGAGAGATCCACCTCCACCAGCACCAACTTTTTTTTTTTTTAAAGGTTTCCTTTAAAAGTTGCTAAACACTTGGTCCTGGCAGGAAACATGTGCTAACAGAGGATGGAACAGAAGAATGGCAGTTCTTCCACAGGGTTTATCCTGCTGGGGTTCTCTGACCGGCCTCAACTGGAGCTAGTCCTCTTTGTGGTCCTCCTGATCTTCTACCTGTTCACTCTGCTGGGAAACGCCACCATCATTGCCTTGGCCCACCTCGACCCACATCTTCAGACTCCCATGTACTTTTTCCTCTCCAACCTAAGCTTTCTGGACCTGTGTTACACGACCAGCAGTGTCCCGCAGCTCCTGGTTCATCTCCGGACAGCAGACAAGTCTATCTCGTTTAGTGGCTGTGTAGTTCAACTGTTTGTTTTCTTAGGGCTGGGATGCACAGAATGCATTCTGTTAGGGGTCATGGCGTTTGACCGCTATGCAGCCATCTGCAAGCCCCTGCAGTACACCGTGATCATGCACCCCCGCCTCTGTGCCCTCATGGCTTCTGCATCGTGGTTCGTTGGTTTTGCCAACTCCTTATTGCAGACAGTGCTCATCTTCCTTTTACCACTTTGTGGGAGAAATAAAATAGACCACTTCCTTTGTGAGATCCCTGCCCTGCTCAAGCTTGCGTGTGTTGACACCACTGTGAATGAGTCTGAGCTCTTCTTTGCCAGTGTGATCATTCTCCTTGTACCTGTGACATTAATCATCTTCTCCTATGGTCGGATCGTCAGGGCGGTCTTAAGAATAAAGTCATCTGCGGGGCAGAGGAAAGCGTTTGGCACGTGTGGGTCCCACATCACAGTGGTCTCCCTGTTCTATGGCACGGCCATCTATGCTTACCTCCAGCCCAGCGACAACTACTCCCAGGATCAGGTCAAGTTTGTTTCTTTGTTCTATGCCATCGTCACCCCTACGGTCAACCCCATCATATATACGCTGCGGAACAAGGATGTGACGGGGGCAATGAAGAAGGTGCTTTGGAGGGACCAGGACTCCAGATGACTGGGTGGGAAAGTCCCATATATGGAACACATTGAATGCCAGAGTGATCAAGATGTTTGTGACCTACGTGGATCATCTAAAATTTCCGGTGATAAGTCTCAAGGGAATTTACTTATTTCATTCTTTTATCCAAATGAGTGCTCAAAATCCAAGTTCATGGATTCACACAACTTTATCAGAGGCTGAGTTTTGTTCCCAGATCTCATATGTGTGTGTGTGTGTGTGTGTGCGTGTGTGTGTGTGTGTATAATGTATTTATTATTTAATTTGAGAAAGAGGAAGCATGAGCAGGAGGGGTGTAGAGAGAGGGAGAAAGAATCTCAAGCAGACTGTACCCTGAGTGCAGAGCCTGATGCTGGGATCAGTCCCACAACCCTGAGATCACAACCTGAGCTGAAATCACGTGTCGGACACTCAACCGAGTGCCCCCACCAGGCTGCCTGAGCTCTTCCTCATATTCGTATTTTAGAGAGCTCCACGGGTTTTCTTATTTCACTCCCATTTGGGCATCCTATTCCATTTCTAAGTGCAAGAAGACATTTATGCACGTAATATGAAGGCATAGGCAACATAAAAATATAAACCCCTAACGCGCTGTAAAAAATGTTAACATTTTAGCATTTTGTAGCAACTGCTGGAGGAGTGTCACTTGTTCTTGTATTTGGATCATGGCCGTATGACCAGGTCCATAGGTTGACTGTATCATTGCCTTTTCACAGAATTAGGTGGGCATCTGTGGGAAAAGCATACTTTTAGATGAAAGAGAAATTTGGTAACATGAGTTCTGAAAAAGCCATTCAGATATGAGGCCTGGTGTGATGTGAGCCGTGTGACAGTGGTTTTCTGCAGCCTGTGTGAGGCGTTCATGTCACACAGGGGCAGGGCCTGGTGCGTTGCTGCCGATACGCTGAGCAGCAGCTGCCGAGCAGCAGACAGTGCTTACGTGTCGTGTTGTGCTGCGGTCAGAGGGGCACCCATGTGAGGTCTGCAAGCCGGTTACGCAGCCTGTGAGCCACCCCCTGCATTCAAAATGACTTTTAGGACATTATTGTATCTGAACAGTACATAACTCAGTTCCTATTCAATATTCTACATCTTCTATCTACGATAATGCAGCTAAAATTTCAAAGGGCGAAACACTTAGATCTTCTCTTCGTACCATTTTGTAAATTTTTTGATCCAGACATCAACTGATCAGTGCTTTGTATCTCACATCTGCCCACGGCCCCAGACAATTTGAATGCAGGAACACAAAAAAGAAAGAGAAATGACCTCTGTTTCCCTGGAAATCCCATGTTCCTTGGAGCTTACTCATTTTCACCAGGGGAAAACTTAAAAGAAATAAATAAAATGTATGTGAGCTATTGAAGATCTCTGTGTGTCTAAGCTTTATAGATAGCCATCTCATTATGAAATAACTGTCACACAGTTCCGAATTCTGCACACAGCCCAGTGCAGGTAGATGTGTTTGTGTCTTGGGCTGGACACATACGCATGACAACTCTCCTGTTCCCTATCCTGATGGCTAACCGGCCTCCCCAGGGCCTTGAACCCTGAGCTGGTCATGCTCATGCCCAGTGACCTTGCTGCCGAGACAGCATGTGGAGGCTGGAAATGACCCCCAGGGGAGGTTATGCACACGGTCAGGTTCTCTGTATCACCACAAGCATCACAGTATTCTTACTAGAAATGAACATCTGGGATGTATCTTGATACCATAGTGATGCTTCATGGATATCAGTAGGAAAACAGTTCTGTACACGGTTTATCCCGATGGTGACAAATTTCTCACTCTCCGTTATGTTTCAGCCACATCCTGACAGTTATACCCAAATGGTCACTTTAAAGTCCCTCAAGTGAACTGTCTTTGGTGCAAAACCCTCAAGATCTCATGATGTTACAGAGCGTATTGTAGTGGGTGAACAAGTCCTTCTCTGCTCTTAAGGACACACAGAACCTGGGGAAAATATTTATTTCCTTTAAGTGAATGTGTGAATGGCATTTGGATGTTTACAACTCATGGAAATAAGTTATAGAGAACAAAGTTCTCTGGGATCCAGGCCAAAATAAAAGAGAAGTCATTTAAGAGACCAAACACAAGTTCAGGATTGTTCTGTGACATTTTTCTAATGTTAGGAATCTGCTCCCCATGGTGTCCATGGCTTGTCTGTAATAGACTCCAGGGTTGTGTAAATTGTCACCAGTATTATTTGGACTGTTTCCTTCTGTGTGTCCACGAACAATTGTGGCATGGATGTGCACTTGTACCCAAGGCTTGGCTAAATTATTCTATTGTGTTTAGCCCCTGGAGGTCAGGACAATCATGATGCTCTAGAGCAAGTCATGGGTTCTTCCAACACTTCTGCTTTCTTTTTTTTTTTTTTTTTTTTTTCACTTCTGCTTTCTGAGGAGCACAGGGCACACACCACCGGCTCAGGTAGTGATGGCAGAGACCCAGAATGTCCGTCAGACTCACATGAAACACAATTTTTAACAGCAGGTGAGTCATTACCAGTTAGCGAAGGATACCAAGTAGCAGGAGTGGGTGAAGGAGGCCCCAGAGCCATCAGATACAGCTTCTCAGACTCCTTCACTGCAACGGAAAGCCTCTTTCTTCTCAAATGTGAGGCAGAACTAGTGTGGTACAAGTCAGCACAGAGAAGGCTTGGGGGGATTCTCACATTATGTGTCCCTACCTTCATAGCCCTGTCCTGGCTTTAGGACTGTCATTTGGTAGCATATCTGCAGTGTGTAGAGCGTAGGTTCTAAACAGACCCTCTGCATCGTGCTGGAATCACTACTAGGTCAGAAATCACAGCACAGCCACCCCTGTCAGACCCTCATGTGGCTCAGAGTCTATGCATTTCAGTTACTCTTTGCCAGAGGTCTGCTCTGTCCAGGCTCAGTGAGGAGGGAGGGACAGGTTATAGGTCCCTGGGAGCCCTTTCCTTTGCAGGTGGCTTCTTTTCAGATGCTTGTCTTGTAATACGGGTGAGAACTTCTTTCCTCGCTGTGGTATTGCAGCGTATTCCAGACCTGGTCTTGCAGACTCTGGGAACCACTGTGCATGGAAATGTGGTTTGCCGGGGAGGTGGGCTCTGTGTCAGTGCAGAAACGAGAGGATGAATGACTGCTGCTCAGAGGGGTCAGGGGATTGGGTCCCTGAGATGGTCTAGGGACTGGACACTTGCTTTGCGGAGGGAGACAGTTCCTTCTTCCCCCCAGGTTTCTTCCACTTGTTTTGGAATTAAATTGTAAGAGCAGCGTTAACAGGAGAAAAACTCTGAAGGTTTATTACTTGAACATGGAGGCTCAGTGATGAAATTGAGACCCAAAGAAATGACCAAGGCAGGCAGTTTTTACACCTTTTATAGAGAGACACGAAATGTGTGTGGATTTGACAGGATAGAGGAAATCTGTGTTTGGGAGCTTTAGATAGGAAGGAATTCTAATTGGAATTTGGGCTGAGGTAGCCGATTCCTGAAAAAGTAGCAAGGTTTGTTTCTATAGCTTTCTCAACTCTAAGGTCTCTACCCGTGGTGTCAGGATATCTTACTTATTCATCCTGGTCAGGTGCCTTTCATGGGGAGATTTGTTTCCTGCTTTCAGGAGGACAGAGGACAGTGTGATGTCCTTGCAGCTGCTGTTTCTGAAGTAGCTTCCTTTCAAGATAGTCAGTATGACCTTGAGGCCCATTTTGGGATCTGCCCTGGGTCTTTACACTTGCCATACACTTGATGCTTTCTAAAAACTTAATTCCATTGATTTACACTCTTCGGTGGATTTATTTTAAGCATTCTGAACTGAGCGCTGGGTATGGTACATAAACAATGACTCTTGGAACACTGAAAAAATAAAATTAAATAAAAAAAAAAGGAAAGCCAAATAAAAAATAATTCCATGGGGTCTTTAAGAAGTGTAAGTTCTGATAAGGCAAGATTTCTGAGGACAGTTTTAAGTTCTTTTGAGAATGATGTTTGTTGTTCAGTTCTTGACCTGTGTCTTTTGTCTCAGTGAAGCATCCTGCACATTTTTGTTCTTAAGGATTTTATTTATTTGTGTCAGAGAGAGAGAGGGAGAGAGAGCACAGCACAAGCAGCAGAGGGAGAAGTGGGGTCCTCGCTGAGCAAGGAGCCTGATGATGGACTTGATCCCAGGTCCCCAGGATTATGACCTGAGCTGAAGGCAGATGCTTAACGGACTGAGCCATGCAGGTATCCCACATCCTGGACATTTTTAATGGTTGGATTATTTGGGATCCTCATGATCAATGCGACGTCATGATCAATTGTCAAAGCCTTTCCAGGAGCTCCCCCTGATTCTGTGTAGCAGGTCATAAACAGTGCTTTCCAGGTATTTTTATGTCCCCATTTCAACCATTTGGAAATATTGAAATAGTTTTGCAAGATTCTTTTGGGAAAACTTCTTTATTAATGTATGGAAATGAGAACTCTGTTTTTTGTCTTTAAAGGAAATATCTTGGCTACAATGTGTGTTTTAGCCTGAAACCACCCTCTCTCTGATTCATTGCCTTTCTTGGAAAAACCATCCCATACTTCCCAAAGAATGTTTCTTCTCAAATGCCACCACGACAGGTTTCATTGTGGCTTGCATTTAGATTGATGTAACATATATATTAGTACATTATCACACACACACCTGGATATGCACTTGCACAAATAAATGTTTTCCACTTAAATCTCTTGTAGGTCAACCTCTTAACCCTTTTGTGAAGTTGAATAGTAGAAGAAACTATGTTTTTTTTAGCTTGTACTCCTTTGAAGTGACAGGATTATAAATGATGTATTTCCAATGTGTTCTGAAATGTGTACAAATATACCCAAGTATGTGTGGTAACAGTTTATTCCTGCAGGTCACATTGCAAAGAAAATAACCACTTACCAGGAGGTGATGGGGACATGTGCTGTTGACAAAATCCACACCAATAAAGAGCTGAATAGGACAAACTATGCTCTTTTTGTTGTCATAAAAGATACACATAAGTTAATAAGTTTAGAAATGCCATTCTTTCATTCTCTGGATTTAAATTTCCATCAGAAACAGTGGGCTGTTTTTTTACAGTGGATAATCTAAAAATCTCACTTAATAACTTTGTGGAAGATTTTTTTAAGAAGTTACTCTTATTTTTTAAGATTTTATTTATCTATTTGAGAGAGAGAGAGAGAGAGTGCATGAATGGGGTGGGGAGCAGCAGAGGGAGAGGGAGACTCCCCACTGAGCAGGGAGCACAATATGGGGCTCCAAACCTGGACCTTGCGATCATGACCTGAGCCAAAGGCAGATGTTTAACTGATTGAGACACCCAGTGGCAGGGAGGGGCAGAGAGTGAGAGAGAAACTTAAGCAGAGTCTGCCCTGAGCGTGGAGTGTGACTTGGGGCTTGATCTCAGTACCCTGAGAACACAACCTGAGCCCAAACCAGGAGTCTGACTCTCAAACAACTGCACCACCCAGGAACCCTCATAGGGAGATTTTTGCATTAAATAGCAGGAAATACTAACCTTAGGAGAGGTATAAGAAATGGGATGAAAAAATTGAATGATATCTCTTGTATTTATTTATTTTCTCCCCAGATATACAAAGATAGAACTGACATGTAGTATTAAGCAAATTTTAGGAGTAGAAAATGTGAATATCTACATATAACAAAACTGTTTACCACCCTAGGGTTAGTCAAACCTCCATCTCATCACATAATCACCCTTTCTTCTTTGTGGTGAGAACGATTGAAATCTACTCTCAGCCACTTTCAACTCTGTAATAGAATCATAGTAACTCTGTGCACCACGGACCATGCGGTGCATTAGCTCAGGACTTTCATGTGATAAGTGGTAGTCTGTTCCCTTTGCCCAACATCTCCCACTTCTCCTCCCCTCGGTCCCTGGTAACCACCTTTCTACTCTCTGGACCTACTGGTTCAGCTTTTCTGGATCCCACAGTTGTGTGGATCACAGAGTGTTTGTCTTGCTCTTCTGACTTGTTTCACCTACCAGTACTGCCCTCAAGGTGCATCCGTGTGGTCACAAATGGCAGGATTTCCTTCCTTCTCCTGGATGAATAATATTGCTTTAGATACTTAAGCCACATCCTCTTTCTCCGCTCATCTTTGTGGACACTTAGGTTGTCTCCACATTTGGCCATTGTGAATAGTGCTGCCGTGAATATGGGAGGGCATACATTTTTGTGATATGCTGATTTCATTTCCTTTGGATTGGTACCTAGAAGTTAGTTACTGGATACAATAGCAGTTCCGTTGTTATTTTTTTGAGGAACCTCCTTACTGCTATCCATGGAGGCTGTATCAGTTTACATTCCCGTCAACTGCGCATGAGTTTTCCCTCACTGACTTGTTATCTTTTGTCTTTTTGACAATAGCCATTCTAACAGGTGTGAGTGATATCTGTGGTTGTGGTTTGCATCTTCTGGACGAATAGTGATGTTAAATACATTCCATGTAGGTATTGGCCATTGTATGTCTTCTTTGGAAAAATGTCAGTTCAGTTCCTCTGTTCTTAAAAAAAGTGCAATTGTTGGTTTTTATTCCACTGAATTGCATGAGTTTCTTTTTTCCTTTAACTTTTTTTTTTAAATTAACATATAATGTGTTATTAATCCTAGTGATACAGGTCTGTGAATCACCAGGTTTACATACTTCGTAGCACTCACCATAACAAAAACCCTCCCCAATGTCCATAACCTCACCACCCACTCCCTACTCCCCCATCCCCAGCAACCCTCAGTTTGTTTTGTGAGATTAAGAGTCCCTTATGGTTTGTCTCCCTCCCGATCTCATCTTGTTTCATTTATTCCTTTCGTACCCCCAAACCCCCACATTGCCTATCAGCTTCCTCATATCAGGGAGATCATATAATTGTCTTTCTCTGATTGACTTATATCGCACAGCATAATACCTGCTAGTTTCATCCACGTTGTTGCAAATGGCAAGATTTCATTTCTTTTGATGGCTGCATAGTATTCCATTGTGTATATATATTACATCTTCTTTATCCATTTGTCTTTTGATGGACATCTAGGTTATTTCCATAGTTTGGCTATTGTGGGCATTGCTGCTATAAACATTCAGGTGCACATGCCACTTCAGATCCCTACATTTGTATCTTTAGGGTAAATGCCCAGTAGTGCGATTGCTGGGTTGTAGGGTAGCTCTATTTTCAACTTTTTGAGGAACCTCCATGCTGTTTTCCCGAGTGGTTGCACCAGCTTGCATTCCCACCAACAGGGCAGGAGGGTTCCCCTTTCTCCCCATCCTCACCATCATCTGTCATTTCCTGACTTGTTAATTTTAGCCATTCTGACTGTTGTGAGTTGGTATCTGACTGTGGTTTTGATTTGTATTGAACTGCATGAGTTTCTTATATGTTTTCGATATGACCCCTTAACAGGTAGAAGATATGTAAGTATTTTCTCCCTTTCTGTAGGCTGACTTTTCATTTTCTTGATTGTTTCTTTAGCTGTGCAGAAGGTTTTTATTTTTTTATTTTTTGTTTTTTTTAGTATTTTAATTATTTTATTGCTCTTTTTTTTCTTTTTTCTAATGCAGTCATTTATAAAAAAAAATTCTTTTCAGCGTAACAGAATTCATTGTTTTTGCACCACACCCAATGCTCCGTGCAATACATGTCCTCCCTAATACCCACCACCTGGTTCCCCCAACCTCCCACCTCCCACCCCTTCAAAACCCTCAGATTGTTTTTCAGGGTCCACAGTCTCTCATGGTTCACCTCCCCTTCCAATTTCCCTCAACTCTCTTCTCCTCTCCATCTTCCCATGTCCTCCATGTTATTTGGTATGCTCCACAAATAAGTGAAACCATATGATAATTGACTCTCTCTGCTTGACTTATTTCACTCAGCATAATCTCTTCCAGTCCCTCCCATGTTGCTACAAAAGTTGGGTATTCATCCTTTCTGATGGAGGCATAAACTCCATAGTGTATATGGACCACATCTTCCTTATCCATTCGTCCATTGAAGGGCATCTTGGTTCTTTCCCCAGTTTGGAGACCATGGCCATTGCTGCTATAAACATTAGGGTACAGATGGCCCTTCTTTTCACTACATCTGTGCCTTTGGGGTAAATACCCAGTAGTGCAATTGCAGGGTCATAGGGAAGCTCTATTTTTAGTTTCCTGAGGAATCTCCACACTGTTCTCCAAAGTGGCTGCACCAGTTTGCATTCCCACCAACAGTGTAAGAGGGTTCCCCTTTCTCCACATCCTCTCCAACACACGCTGTTTTCTTTCTTGCTAACTTTGGCCATTCTAACTGGTGTAAGGTGGTATCTCAATGTGGTTTTCATTTGAATCTCCCTGATGGCTAGTGATGATGAACATTCTTTCATGTGTCTGATAGCCATTTGTATGTCTTCATTGGAGAAGTGTCTGTTCATATCTTCTGCCCATTTTTTAATATGATTGTCTGTTTTGTGTGTGTTCAGTTTGAGGAGTTCTTTATAGATCCTGGATATCAACCTTTTGTCTGTACTGTCATTTGCAAATATCTTCTCCCATTCCGTGGGTTGCCTCTTTATTTTGTTGACTATTTCTTTTGCTGTGCAGAAGCTTTTGGTCTTGATGAAGTCCCAAAAGTTCATTTTCGCTTTTGTTTCCTTTGCCTTTGGAGACATATCTTGAAAGAAGTTGCTGTGGCTGATATCGAAGAGGTTACTGCCTATGTTCTCCTCTAGGATTCTGATGGATTCCTGTCTCACGTTGAGGTCTTTTATCCATTTCGAGTTTATCTTTGTGTACGGTGTAAGAGAGTGGTCGAGTTTCATTCTTCTACATATAGCTGTCCAATTTTCCCAGCACCATTTATTGAAGAGACTGTCTTTTTTCCACTGTATATTTTTTCCTGCTTTGTCAAAGATTATTTGACCATAGAGTTGAGGGTCCATATCTGGGCTCTCTACTCTGTTCCACTGGTCTATGTGTCTGTTTTTATACCAGTACCATGCTGTCTTGGTGATCACAGCTTTGTAGTAAAGCTTGAAATCAGGTAACGTGATGCCGCCAGTTTTATTATTGTTTTTCAACATTTCCTTAGCAATTCAGGGTCTCTTCTGATTCTATACAAATTTTAGGATTATTTGCTCCAGCTCTTTGAAAATACCGGTGGAATTTTGATTGGAATGGCATTAAAAGTATAGATTGCTCTGGGCAGTATAGACATTTTAACGGTGTTTATTCTACCGATCCAAGAGCATGGAATGGTCTTCCATCTTTTTGTGTCTTCTTCAATTTCATTCATGAGT
The DNA here is from genome assembly GCF_963455335.1 of Martes martes. Classification (NCBI taxonomy): domain Eukaryota; kingdom Metazoa; phylum Chordata; class Mammalia; order Carnivora; family Mustelidae; genus Martes; species Martes martes. Next base: position 147,213,675 of record NC_137893.1, on the reverse strand, counting down.
GTTCTGTAGTTCCTCGAGTACAGATCTTTAACCTCTTTGGTTAGGTTTATTCCGAGGTATCTTATGGTTCTTGGTGCTATAGTAAATGGAATCGATTCTCTAATTTGCCTTTCTGTATTTTCATTGTTAGTGTATAAGAAAGCCACTGATTTCTGGACATTGACTTTGTATCCTGCCACCTTACTGAATTGCTGTATGAGTTCTAGTAGTCTGGGGGTGGAGTCTTTCGGGTTTTCCATATAAAGTATCATGTCATCTGTGAAGAGAGAGAGTTTGACTTCTTTATTGCCAATTTGGATACCTTTTATTTCTCTTTGTTGTCTGATTGCTGTTGCTAGGACTTCTAATACTATGTTGAACAAGAGTGGTGAGAGTGGGCATCCTTGTCGTGTTCCTGATCTCAACGGGAAGGCTGTGAGCTTTTTCCCATTGAGGATGATATTTGCTGTGGGTCTTTCATAGATAGATTTTATGAAGTTCAGGAATGTTCCCTCTATCCCTATACTTTGAAGCGTTTTAATCAGGAACGGATGCTGGATTTTGTCAAAAGCTTTTTCTGCTCAATTAAGAGGACCATGTGGTTCTTCTCTCTTCTCTTATTGATTCGTTCTATCACATTGATTGATTTGCGAATGTTGAACCATCCTTGTAACCCAGGGATGACTCCCACCTGGTCATGGTGGATAATCTTTTTCATGTGCTGTTGGATCCTGTTTGCTAGGATCTTGTTGAGAATCTTAGCATCCATATTCATCAGTGATATTGGTCTGAAATTCTCCTTTTTGGTAGGGTCTTTGCCTGGTTTGGGGATCAGGGTAATGCTGGCTTCATAAAAAGAGTCTGGAAGTTTTCCTTCTGCTTCAATTTTTTGAAACAGCTTCAGGAGAATAGGGGTTATTTCTTCTTTGAGAGTTTGATAGAATTCCCCAGGGAATCCGTCGGGTCCTGGGCTCTTGTTTTTTGGGAGGTTTTTGATCACTGCTTCAATCTTGTTACTAGATATCAGTCTATTCAGGTTGTTAATTTCTTCCTGGTTCAATTTTGGGAGTTTATAGTTTTCCAGGAATGCATCCATTTCATCTAGGTTGCTTAGCTTATTGGCATATAACTGTTGATAATAACTTCTGATGATTGTTTCTACTTCCTTGGTGTTAGTTGTGATCTCTCCCTTTTCATTCATAATTTTATTAATTTGGGCTTTCTCTCTTTTCTTTTGGATTAGTGTGGCCAGTGGTTTATCGATCTTATTGATTCTTTCAAAAAACCAGCTTCTAGTTTCATTGATACGTTTTACTGTATCTCTGGTTTCTACCTCATTGATCTCTGCTCTAATCTTGATTATTTCCCTTCTTACGTGTGGAGTTGGTTTGATTTATTGTTGATTCTCTAGTTCTTTAAGGTGTAGAGACAGCTGGTGTATTCTGGATTTTTCAATTTTTTTGAGGGAGGCTTGGATGGCTATGTATTCCCCCCTTAGGACCGCCTTTGCTGTATCCCATAGGTTTTAGAGTGAAGTGTCTTCATTCTCATTGGCTCCCATGAATTGTTTAAGTTCTTCTTTGATCTCCTGGTTGATCCAAGCATTCTTAAGCAAGGTGGTCTTTAGCTTCCAGGTGTTTCAGTTGCTTCTGAACTTTTCCTTGTGATGGAGCTCCAGTTTCAAAGCATTGTGATCTGAGAATATGCAGGGAATAATCTCAGTGTTTTGGTATCGTTTGAGCCCTGATTTGTGACCCAGTATGTGGTCTATTCTGGAGAAGGTTCCATGTGCACTTGAGAAGAATGAGTATTCTGTTGTTTTAGGGTGGAATGTTCTGTATATATCTGTGAGGTCCATCTGGCCCAATGTGTCATTCAATGCTCCTGTTTCTTTATTGATTTTCTGCTTCGATGATCTGTCTATTTCTGAGAGAGGTGTGTTAAGATCTCCTACTATTAATGTATTCATATCAATATGACTCTTTATCTTGATTAATAGTTTTCTTATGTAATTGGCTGCTCCCATGTTGGGGGCATAGATATTTACAATTGTTAGATCATCTTGGTGGATAGTCCCTTTAAGAATGATGTAGTGTCCTTCTGTATCTCTGACTACCATCTTTAGTTTAAAATCTAATTTATCTGATATGAGAATCGCTACCCCGGCCTTCTTTTGAGGCCCATTGACATGAAAGATGCTTCTCCATCCCTTCACTTTCAGTCTGGGTGTATCTTTAGGTTCAAAATGGGTCTCTTGTAGACAACATATGGATGGGTCCTGTCGTTTTATCCAATCTGCAACCCTGTGTCGTTTTATGGGTGCATTTAGGCCATTCACATTGAGAGTGATTATTGAGAGATACGTTTTTATTGATATTGTGTTATCCTTGAAGTCTTTCTTTCTGTCGATTGTCTCTATATTTCTGTTCAATGCTATTCTTAGGATTTTTCCTCTTTTATAGAACCCCCCTTAATATTTCCTGCAGTGTCGGCTTGGTGGTTGCATAGTCTTTCAAGCCTTGCCGGTCTTGGAAACTCTTTATCTCTCCATCCATTTTGAATGTCAGTCTTGCTGGATAAAGTATTCTTGGCTGCATGTTCTTCTCATTTAGTGCCCTGAATATGTCTTGCCAGCCCTTTCTGGCTTGCCAGTTCTCTGTGGACAGGTCTGACGTTATTCTGATGGACTTTCCTCTGTATGTAAGGAACTTCTTTGTCCTAGCGGCTTTCAAGAGATTGTATCTACAATTATGATTCCTCAATTTTACTATGAGGTGCCTGGATGTTTTTTTGGAATTTATAATCTTGGGGGGAGACCGTTCTGCCTCTAGTACATGAACACTTGTTCCATTCGCGAGATTGGGAAAATTTTCATGAAGAACTTGTTCCACTATATCTTCTAGACTTCTTTCTTTCTCCTTCCCTTCAGGGATTCCAATAATTCTGACATTGGAACGTTTCATGGCATCATTTATTTCCCTGATTCTGTTTTCGTGGCTTCTAAGCTGTTTGTTCCAGGCTTCCTCCTGATCCTTTCTCTCTATCTGTTTGTCCTCCAGATCACTAATTCTATCTTCTGTCTCAGTTACCCTAGCTTTTAGAGAATTTAGATTAGATTGGAACTCATTGAGAGCATTGTGAACCTCATCCCTGGTGGCCTTCAGCTCTGCCCTAACATTATGAACATCCTCCCTGGTGGCTTTCAATTCTGCCCTAATCAATTCCGTTTGGTCATCCATGGCTTTCTCCAAGCTAGCTATTGCCTGGATAATTGTTAGCCTGAATTCTCTTTCTGACATATTGTCTATGTTGATAGCCGTTAGCTCTGTTGCAGAAGGCCCATCCTCTGTATTTTTCTTCTGTTGGGGATTCCTCCTCCTAGTCATTTTGGTGAGAGATGACTGGACAGATGTAGCTGGATGTATCGACCGTGGTGCAGTCAAGGTGCACCCTGGAACGCTTCTGAGCACTCAGGATTCCCCACCCAAACGAGAGAAAAAAGAAAAGAAAAAGAAAAAAGAGAGAGAGAGAGAGACAGGAAAAAAAGGGAAGATAAAAGAGAAGGTTCAGCCCAAATGGGCCCCAGGGTAAGATTTATGACGTATACAAACAAAAACAGACAAACAAAAAGACTGATAAAAGTATATGACGAGAGGAAAAAAAGTATATATATAAGCATAAAAAGGAGGAGCCTCGTCAAGAAGAACCCCAAGTGTAAGATTTATATACTATCAGGACAAACATAAATACACAGAGACACTGGCAGAAGAAAAAGATGGGAGCATGGTTATAGATTCTCAGTGTGGGCGAGGAAGGTTATTTTGATTCTTCCTGGGTGTATCTTGATATCTTTGTTAAAGGACTCAACTTTCCTAAGATAAAGGGGGATTAAAAATTGGTTTACCTATAGGGGTAGCATTGATTGGAGAAAGGGGGTTATCTTGAAGTTTAACTCTATATGAATATTAGAAAATAAAAATAAAAAAGGAATAAACTGGACTAAACTAAACTAAAATTTTTTTAAAAAATTAAAAAAATAGAAAAGCAAAAGAAAAACACATGTGTATGTATCAAAAAATTCAGGTTAGAAGTTTATTATGGAATTTGATGTACTGGACATCTCACTGTGATGGTAAATTGGTTAAAAAATTATCTATATAAAAAAAGAAAAAAAAATGAACCAGAATAGTGGGAATGAGTTAAAAGTAAAAGTTGTATCTATGAAGTAGTGGTGGTTGTTCTCTTGTAGTCTTTTTATTTTTTTTTTCTTTCCTGATTTGTTTTCTGGGGGAGGGGGCTGCCACGTGGGTTTTCAGTCAATGATGTTCCCTGAGTTAAGTCCTCCCGACCCCCTCAAGGGGGTGGGCTCTGAGGAAAACAGTTTTTTCAGTCTTTTGTTCTCTGGAGGTTTTTATGTTTGTTCACTTCTTTTCTCTCGCCTTGACAGCTTTTGATGGTTTTTGGAGGTTTAGAGGCAAGAAAACTGCAACCCGTTCTCCCTCTCAGAGAGAAGCCTCAGTCTGCTCCCCTGCAGGTGCTGCAGCCGCTGGGCCGCGGGCAGGGCAGGTTCTGAGTCGCGGTCCCTGGGGACGCAGGATCTCCTGCTTGTCCGCAAAACCACGACAGCGGCGGCTGTCCGGGCAGCTCCAGACCGCCAGAGAGGCTCCAAGCAGCGATCGCACACTGAGATTTGCCCGCCGGCCGGGGCTGGGACTGCCTGGTCTTTCCAGGTCTGAGGGTGCAGGGCTTGCGCGCACCTCTCCCAGGGGAGGTTGAGGGGTGCGGGACGGCGGGGGTCCCAGAGCACCAGGCTGTGCGTTCGTGCACCTCTCTCAGGGGAGGTTGAGGCACGCGCGCATCTCCAGGAAGGTGCGCGTTCTGCCGTCTGGCGTGGCCCCAGCCCCTCACGGGAGCCGGACTCCACCCGTTCTCGGGCGCGCTGGCGGCTCAGGGACCAAGACCGGGTTTCTCCGCCGCACTCTCTGGCTCAGCGCCAGGGGAGGCTGCCCTGGGTCCGGGGACTTAAGCCCCTGTCCCTAGCCGCCCCGATTCCCACAATTTCCCCCCGCGATCCTTTGCTCTTTTGAGTGCTTTCAACCAGACTCCAAGTTAATGCTGGTCCCCAGACGCAGGGCGCTCTCGTATTGGGGTATTATTTTCCAATCGGTCGCCTCCGGTGGCTCCCTCCCCCTTTTGTTTATCTTCCGATATCAGTCCGACGTTCCCACTCCACTTTACCTGCCCACTGGCGTCTTCTGCCCCCGTAGAGATCCAGACGTGCATAATTCTGATCTCAGGCTGATTTCATGGGTGATCGGAGTTCTTTGGTAGGTAATCGGCTCCCTTTAGGGGACAGGTTGAAAAGGCGCCTCCTCCTACTTCCCCGCCATCTTGTCTCTCCTCTCTCTCTCTCCTTTTGCTCTTTCCCCTGCTTTGCTCTCTGTCTCACAAATAAGTAAATAAATAAAATCTTAAAGAAAAAAAGAAGTGAATGGTTATGATATTGCCTCCCTTGCTAACTAGACCTGGAGAGAACTTCAGCGGGCCTCCACCCAACTGCTTACCTTTCTCTCTCCTTTGCTCTTGACTTTGTTATAATCAGCCCTTTGATGCCATTTGATACCATTTTTAGTTGTGACTATAATTTTGTACCTTACCACACATGTTTGAGTTCGTGAACAGCAGTTTGTTTGACCTGTTTTTGAACTTATGCAGAGGGATTGTTTTCTTGTAACTTGCATCCTTTCCTCAGCACTTTATGTGAAAAAGAGTGTTCCAATTTATTTAGTTGGAGTTTTATTCATACTCTTGGAAAGTACTCCTGTATGAATAGGTCACAATTTACCAGTTTACTGTGCATGGGTCTTTGGATTCATCCGGGTTTTGGTTAATACCAATGATACTGTGGTGGAGCATTCTTATATGTGTGTCTTGGGGCAGGCGACAGAGTACTGTCCTAGATAATATGGGATGTAGGAATGTGAGTGTGGGTCAGCATCTCTAGATAATGCCTCAGGATCATCAAAGTGACTTGAGCGTGTCAGGCTGGCAGTGAGTGGGGCCTGGGACACAGAGCATTAGCAGCAGGCCTGTGATTCCTTCCCTAGTCAGGACTCCCAGACTGTAGTGCCTACCAGTTCCCCCTCTGAGTCTCAGGAGGGGATCTACATGGTATAGGGATAACTGAGAAAATTCAAATCTAAGAACGTTTTTAGCAGGAAGTAGTTAATCTCTTTTGGTTGAACAGGGTAAATGAACCTGGAACTTACGGATCTAGGAGAAACAGCCACAAACCACCCAACTTCTTTCCATTGTTCTGTAGTGATTATTTTAACTATCCCAATAAAGTAAGAATCATTTGGAACTTAAATGCAAGACTAGTTGAAATTAAATCATGTTTGTTTTGTTTAAAAAAGATGATTTTCTTAAACTGTTTGAATACATCACTAAAGCCCATCAATATGAACTGAACAGTGTTCTAGATGATTTGAGATTTTGTTTTCCCTTTGCTCTATTAGAAGTTTGGTAGAATTTGGTTGTCTTCCTTTATATTCATGGTAATGATAAGAATGTGCCCAATTATTAGCTCTGTGATTCCATATACATTGGTTATGAATGAAATTAAATTAATAATTTATTCACATATTTACATTAAAATTATATAGCTGAATTGTTTATATGTAAGTACTTGGTCAGCTGTGAAGATAAAAATCTAAGGTGACATGTAAAACCTATAGATTATTCACAGATGATAGCCAAGGTGGTTGGGGAGATCAAGGGAGTTATTTGTCCTTTGTGAAATATGTGAAAAAACAAAGGAGACAGACGAGGTCTCCTCTGACATTGTCCTTGATCATCGTTCTCCCTGAGGACGGCCATCTCTGGACAGCTCAGTGACAGGGGCTCATTAACGGTGTGGGGCCTCTGCTCCCCAGAGACGTCAGCCAGGGAAACGCATTTGGTTCTCAGTGCCAGCCCAGCCCAGCCACAGCTGAGTGTCACAGCACCCTCTCCTGTGCTCATAAGGGACTCCCTGTCTTACAGGCAGGTCATTGCTTTTGGGAAACCACAGTGGAGTCTGCAATTGCCTTCATCTCCTACGTCGTAGAGGCAAAGTGCAGATCTCTGTACCACATGAAGACACGTGAAGTCATCACAGAAGGCATCCTTTTGCTTAGGAAAAACCTATGGATAACCCAGTTTTGGTATAGTCAGCCTTTGCACTTACTGTGTACAACTAAGTGCCAATCTCCAGTACTGTCTTTAGACAGTGACTTGGAACGGAGGTAGAGAAATAGCTTAGACCCCACAGAGAAGGTGAGCAAAGGTGAGTGAAATGGAACTTGGTCTGTGTGTTGCTTTAGGAATTGGTAAATGGGTTTCTTTTTAGTAGGGAATGTTCTTGAAACAGAAAGCTGTATTGGTTTGCATAATGGTCCATTGTCTAAAGGAACAGACGGTGGTAGTTCACGAACTCTAAGAACTAAATTTAGCTGTTCGTTGTAGACTCCACCAAATCATTCCCAGACGTTTCAGTGTGCTGCAGTACATTCATTATACCTGTGTATGCACACGTAGAAAACACTTTAAGTATGCGTATATAGTGGTAATAAAATATGCCCTTCAGTAATAGAATTAGAGTATGCATATGTGTAGGAGTATTAGACTCTATGATTCCATGCTTTCCAATTGGTTTTTACTGTCTGTGAAAACAGACAGTGTTTGTTTTCTATGCTGAAAACTCATTGTCAGTGTTTATCATTTCTAAATGGTCATTTTCTCCCTTACGAGTTACCAATATATCTAAAATATGTATGGAGATTTAAAAAAATGCTATGTTGAAGATTACAACAGGGGAATTCCATATTATGTCAATGCATCTCTCCTTGGACACTGGGTTCCGTCCTTCTATCCTTGCACAGCATCGTGACTGGAGTCTTGTGTGAATGCTGTCGGGGTCCTGCTCAGACACTCCTCACCTGGCTGCTGCTCCAATCCTGACCCTATGTGTTAGGAATATGGGCTCCCGGGTGCACAGCCATTCCCTCCTTCAGAGATTTGCCCTCAGCTGAGAGGGAGCCACTTTGCCAGGGGGTCTTGGGAACACATTTGGGGCGGCTCACAGCCGGTGACAGACTCATGGGAGAGACAAAAGGCTGCCAATGTCAAGGCAGGACTAAGTCTGATGCAATGCATGCTCCAGAGCTGTGCTGTCCAACACTGGAGTACGGAGCCACAGAAAGTCATTTAAATTTGAATTAATTAAAATCCAATAGAATACAAAATTCAGTTTCTCAGCTTGGCTATTTTAAATGCTCAGGTAGTGACACTGGGTTAGTGGCTATTTCATTAGACAGGGAGGGCTGAGTATTTCCACCAGCACAGATGCATACTTGTATGGGAGACTTGTGTCCAGCTTCTTATGGGATCAGGCTCATGCCATCTTCCACCTGAGACCACATCCTTGCTTAGCAGCATTCTCTGCTCTGTTTTGCTTCCCTCATCCCCTTTATCCTGAGAGCACTCCCTGAACAAACCATGTGAGTGGAAATCCTACTTGATCCTCTGCTCCCATGGAACCTGGTGGAAACACCATCCATGTTCATGCGACCAGTCATTTCCTATGTTGTGATAGCTGCCTTCCCCTCACTAGCTCATCCTGCATTGCCCTTGGGGGCCTGTTGTAGTATATGTGGGGTCAGCTCGGACCTAGGGGACAGAAGCTTTATTAAAGTTATAGATTTTCATTCCTAGCACTATTTCAGGATTCATTTGGGAACTGGATAGGGTAGGGTTTGTTTGTAAATTATGTCGGTGACTATTATATTTTTGAAATATGTTCAATACAGACGTTTTCATGAGATCCTTGGTTTTTAAAATGTGTAGTTCCCTTACTGAGTTTGTGATTTTCTAGAAATTTAGACTCTTCCACTTAAACTTTCAGGCTTATGTGTCAGCGTTGAACACCTGGTAATGGCTCTATAAGCATTTATGTGCTGGTACTAAACACTTAACCTCTTCCATCAGATGTTGGTTCTCTTAATTTTTATTGTAGAATTCTATATTTTTGAGATGTCATTTCCCACTTTATCATTTTTAGATGGTGATTATTACATAAAATGTCATTGTTTCTGTTTTGTAGAATCTATTTATTTTTATTTCACCTAATAACTCTTTATTCTCCCAACATATAACCTGTGCTTTTCTCATGGATGTATTGTTTTGTATGCAAGATAATAATTTATGTGTGGATTTGTAACTGGATTTTCCTCTACCGTCTCACATCATGATAATTGCTAGAGACGGCGTTCTGTGCTCCTTACATAGGATGGGTGTGTTTACTGTTCCAGCCAGGATTATTTACATAGTTTGTCCAAGAGGAATGAATGTCTCTTACTGCATTCAGGCATTTGATACCTACCTACGTAGAGATGATGGTTTTTAGTCTACTCACACAAGTCTTTAACGTGGTAAGAAGTAGACGAAATGAAGTTTTTCATTTAACCTTAGGCTACCCATGTCCTTTCTCTGGGAAGATGTGTTCTGTGGTGGTGCACAGAGATTGGAGAGGGACAGGTGCTGAGCGGGGGAGGTGGAAGGGAGGAAAGTGAGCCAGATCAGCGGCACAAGCTGTTGAGATCCGAAGAAGGCGTTATGCAGCCTGCTCTTTCTCACGTCCAGTGCTGCTCAAGGGGAATAGTTTTCCTAGATGTAATGTGAAAAAAAAAATAAACAAGACGGTGGACTATGACAAGAGTATTCCTGTTCCCTCCCAGGGTTCTCTCCAGGAAGGCACTGGAAGCAATTGTGACCTCCACAGACAATCCCATTCTTTTTGTCTCTTTCAGTGGGCATCTCCTTTGCCTGATACTTCATTTTTCAACCTAAAATCATATTCATTTTTGTACCTGTCTGATAGAAGCCATTCAGCATTCTTTAGATATATGTATACACACATAGACATACATATATAATCTGGAAAAGAAGGAAACCATTTGTTCAAGTTCAGAGTTTTGTCTTCTCTTTCCTTCCTTCTTAGTCCTTATTGATAGGATAACATTAAAATATATCACTATTTAGGGCGCCTGGGTGGCTCAGTGGGTTAAAGCCTCTGCCTTCAGCTCAGGTCATGATCCCAGGGTCCTGGGATCGAGCCCCGCATCAGGCTCCCTGCTGCTTCCTCCTCTCTCTCTCTGCCTGCCTCTCTGCCTACTTGTGATCTCTAACTGTCAAAGAAATAAATAAAATCTTAAAAAAAAATATCACTATTTATTGTGATGGTACGATATGATATTGGTGTTTTCCTTGGGTGAGTTAACATTTCCCTTTTGTCCTTCTTACTTTGGTGAGTAATGCCTTCATTAGACACCTTGAAAACGCCAGCAATTTCTTTCAGATAATTTATCTGTATTTGTGCGTGTGTGCATGAAACTGAACTGTGGTTTATTTGCTCTTGTGAGCAGGTGTGAGTCGGCACATTCCCTGATCTTGCACGTTTACACTGTCTCAGATACCTTTACAACTAATTCCATTAAGAAAGGTTTTGTGGAGAGGTTTTTTTGCTTTTTTGTTTTTTGTTCTTTTTTTTTTTATTGTTGTTGTTTTTTGGTGGATACAACTGAATGCATCTCTACATGAAATCCAGGGAAGTATAAAATAATGTGAAATACTGTATCCTCTATTCTGATTCCATAAATACTTATTTAATGCAGTTTTGTACCAATTTCTTTCACACACCAGTGGGTCTGCCCTGAAACGTGATTCAGATATTTAGTCTTAGAAGAATAAGAAATGAACTCTATGCCTAAGCATTTGAACATGATAGAACTGAAATACCCATTTTCTGATGCCTCTTTGGCTGGTTTATAACTGCTTCTAAGTACTAAGCAGCTGGAAGTATAGGGTCATCAGACTCACCCGAGCGCTGGTAACATGTCTGATGTAGTATCATTAACTCTGCCAGGCAGCTTCGAGAAGGTACTAGCCTAATGTTGACAGGGTATCTGAGGTTTTAGATAATACCAGAATATCCTGTTCTATGACATTCTGTGTAGCACTCCAAGGCTTCCATTATAGGTATTTACCTGTCATTGCTTTGAGAATATATTTGTCCTTATCTCTACGTATTTACCTATTTAAATATTTTAGCATGGGGATTTTACCCTAGGGAGTGAAGCAGAGCATTACACTTTGTACATAGATTACACAGTTGGGTAGATTTTTAAAATGTTTATTCTGAGTAGAATGTTGATAGTGGAAAATCCCACTTTTTTTAGGAATTTCATATGCTCTACTTGGTACTGTTTGGAGCAGAAATCTGCAGAAGGAAGAGGAATGTCATGGCCAGTGGATTTTAGAGTTCTGATTCCCCCCGACTATGCAGGCCCAAGGAATTTTCAGAGTTCTGGTTATACTGTTACTGTGATTTTAAGCATCTTTTTTTTAAAAAAAATATTTTATTTATTTGACAGACAGAAATCACAACTAGGCAGAGAGGCAGGCAGAGAGAGAGGAGGAAGCAGGCTCCCAGCTGAGCAGAGAGCCCGATGAGGGGCTCGATCCCAGGACCCTGGGATCATGACCTGAGCCGAAGGCAGAGGCTTTAACCCACTGAGCCACCCAGGCACCCCAATTTTAAGCATCTTTAGGACAACAGTTATGCAGTATAATTGAATGGTGGTGGTGTTTTCAGGTTTTCTCTGATTTGAGTATTTATTTGTTTTACTACCATACCAAAAAAGTCCAACCAAACCTATAGCTTTCATAAATATAGTATCTTAGAGAGATACTGTATCTCTTTAATACATACAATGTTCATATGCAGAACTATTAATGATATTTTGAATGTAATTGAATTATTTGTATATGTACATTGCAGTTAATAAATTCTTATGTCTGAATGTATTTTTGTGATTATGCTGTATATTATTGCATGTGACGTGTGTAGAAATCCAACTGTGTACAATCATGAGATATGTATTTACAGTAAAGTCTCTCTTTCTTTATCTCTTTCTGATTCTTCCTGATGGCTCTCCCTCTTTTTCCCTCATCCCCATTCTTTCTAGAATGTATGTACAAACTTACAGTACTTTAAGTGTCTTTAAGCTCAGACTGAAAGACTTTTAATATTTATGACTGATGGCAACACAATGTCCATTATTTCATTTTCTTAAATTACATATTAATGATTCACTGTTCCTGATAATGTGGAACTAAATTGGTATAAGCTATGTCAATTTCAGTCATTTACTTAAAAACTACCTTTAATATTCTGTGGCCATGTCTTATGACAGATGCACCTCCCCCGCCACCAACATTTTTTTTTTTTAAGATTTCTTTAAAAGTTGCTAAATTCTTGGTCCAGGCAGGAAACACGTGCTAACAGAGGATGGAACAGAAAAATGGCAGTTCTTTCACGGGGTTTATCCTGCTGGGGTTCTCTGACCGGCCTCAACTGCAGCTAGTCCTCTTTGTGGTCCTCCTGATCTTCTATCTGTTCACTCTGCTGGGAAACACCACCATCATTGCCTTGGCCCAACTGGACCCACATCTTCAGACTCCCATGTACTTTTTCCTCTCCAACCTAAGCTTCCTGGACCTGTGTTACACGACCAGCACTGTCCCTCAGCTCCTGGTTCATCTCAGGACAGCAGACAAGTCTATCTCGTTTGGTGGCTGTGTGGCTCAGCTCTTCATCTCTCTAGGGCTGGGATGCACGGAATGCATTCTGTTAGGGGTCATGGCGCTTGACCGCTATGCAGCCATCTGCAAGCCCCTGCAGTACACCGTGATCATGCACCCCCGTCTCTGTGCCCTCATGGCTTCTGTGTCATGGTTCGTTGGTTTTGCCAACTCCTTATTGCAGACAGTGCTCATCTTCATTGTACCACTTTGTGGGAGAAATAAAATAGACCACTTCTTTTGTGAGGTCCCCGCACTGCTCAAGCTTGCCTGTGTTGACACCACTGTGAATGAGTCTGTGCTCTTCTTTGTCGGTGTGATCATTCTCCTCTTACCTGTGGCATTAATCACAGTCTCCTATGGTCGGATCGTCAGGGCGGTCTTAAGAATAAAGTCATCTGCAGGGCAGAGGAAAGCGTTTGGCACGTGTGGGTCCCACATCACAGTGGTCTCCCTGTTCTATGGCACGGCCATCTATGCTTACCTCCAGCCCAGCGACAACTATTCCCAGGATCAGGTTAAGTTTGTTTCTCTGTTTTATGCCATCGTCACCCCCACGGTCAACCCCATCATATATACACTGCGGAACAAGGATGTGACGGGGGCAATGAAGAAGGTGCTTTGCAGGGGCCAGGACTCCAGATGACTGGGCAGGGAAGTCCCATATATGGAACACATTGAATGCCAGAGTGATCAAGATGTTTGTGACCTACGTGGATCATCTAATATTTCCTTTGATAAGTCTCAAGGGAATTTACTTACCATATTCTCTTGTGCAAATGAGTGCTCAAATCCAAGTTCATGGATTCACACAACTTCCTGAGATGCTGATTTTTGTTACCAGATCATATGTATTGTATGTATGTGTGTGCATATATATATATATATATATATGGATTTATTATTTAATTTGAGAAAGAGAGTGCATGAGCAGCAAGGGTATAGGGAGAGGCAGAAAGAATCTCAAGCGAACTGTACCCTGAGCACAGAGCCTGATGCTGGGATCGGTCCCACAATCCTGAGATCACAACCTGAGCTGAAATCACGTGTCGGACACTCAACCGAGTGCCCCCACCAGGCTGCCGGAGCTCTTCCTCACATTCATATTTTATTTTTTTTATTTATTTTTTTTTTTAAAGATTTTATTTATTTATTTTGACAGACAGATCACAAGTAGGCAGAGAGGCAGGCAGAGAGAAGGGAGGAAGCAGGCTCCACTGCTGAGCAGAGAGCCCGACGCGGGGCTCGATCCCAGGACGCTGGGATCATGACCTGAGCTGAAGGCAGCGGCCTTAACCCACTGAGCCACCCAGGCGCCCCCTCACATTCATATTTTAGAGAGCTCCACAGGTTTTCTTATTTCACTCCCATTTGGGCATCCTATTCCATTTCTAAGTGCAAAAAGACATTTATGCACAGAATATGAGGGCATAGGCAAAATAAGAATATAAACCCCTAACGCGCTGTAAGAAATGTTAACATTTTAGCATTTTGTAGCAACTGCTGGAGGAGTGTCACTTGTTCTTGTATTTGGATCATGGCCGTATGACCAGGTCCATAGGTTGACTATATCATTGCCTTTTCACAGAATTAGGTGGACATCTGTGGGAAAAGCTTACTTTTAGATGAAAGAGAAATTTGGTAACATGAGTTCTGAAAAAGCCATTCAGATATGAGGCCTGGTGTGATGTGAGCCGTGTGACAGTGGTTTTCTGCAGCCTGTGTGAGGCGTTCATGTCACACAGGGGCAGGGCCTGGTGCGTTGCTGCCGATACGCTGAGCAGCAGCTGCCGAGCAGCAGACAGTGCTTACGTGTCGTGTTGTGCTGCGGTCAGAGGGGCACCCATGTGAGGTCTGCAAGCCGGTTACGCAGCCTGTGAGCCACCCCCTGCATTCAAAATGACTTTTAGGACATTATTGTATCTGAACAGTACATAACTCAGTTCCTATTTAATATTCTACATCTTCTATCTACAATAATGCAGCAAAATTTCAAAGGGTGAAACATTTAGATCTTCTCTTCGTACCATTTTGTAAATTTTTTGATCCAGACATCAACTGATCAGTGCTTTGTATTTCACATCTGCCCACGGCCCCAGGCAATTTGAATGCAGGAACACATGAAAGTAGGAGAAATGACCTCTGTTTCCCTGGAAATCCCATGTCCCGTGGAGCTTACCCATTTTCACCAGGGGAAAACTCAAAGAAAAAAATAAAATGTACATGAGCTATTGAAGATCTCTGTGTGTCTAAGCTTTATAGATAGCCATCTCATTGTGAAATAACTGTCACACAGTTCCGAATTCTGCACACAGCCCAACGCAGGTAGATGTGTTTGTGTCTTGGGCTGGACACATATGCATAACAACTCTCCTCTTCCCTATCCTGATGGCTAACCGGCCTCCCCAGGGCCTTGAACCCTGAGCTGGTCATGCTCATGCCCAGTGACCTTGCTGCAGAGATAGCATGTGGAGGCTGGAAATGACAGCCAGGGGAGGTTATGCACATGGTCAGGTTCTCTCTGTATCACTGCGAGCATCACAGTATTCTTACTTGATTTATTTGGGTCCTTTCTCTTTTCTTTTTGATAAGTCTGGCCAGGGGTTTGTCAATCTTATTAATTCTTTCAAAGAACCAGCTCCTAGTTTTGTTGATTTGTTTTATTGTTTTTTTTTTAGTTTCTATTTCATTGATTTCTGCTCTGATCTTTATGATTTCTCTTCTCCAGCTGGGTTTAGGCTTTCTTTGTTGTTCTCTCTCCAGCTCCTTTAGGTGTAGGGTTAGGTTGTGTATTTGAGACCTTTCTTGTTTCTTGAGAAAGGCTTGTACCGCTATATATTTTCCTCTCAGGACTGCCTTTGTTGTGTCCCACAGATTTTGAACCGTTGTGTTTTCATTATCATTTGTTTCCATGAATTTTTTCAATTCTTCTTTAATTTCCTGGTTGACCCATTCATTTTTTAGAAGGATGCTGTTTAGTCTCCATGTATTTGCGTTCTTTCCAAATTTCCTCTTGTGATTGAGTTCGAGCTTCAGAGCATTGTGGTCTGAAAATATGCAGGAATGATCTCAATCTTTTGGTACCGATTGAGACCTGATTTATGACCTAGGATGTGGTCTATTCTGGAGAATGTTCCAAGTACACTAGAGAAGAATGTGTATTCTGTTGCTTTGGGATGGAATGTTCTGAATATATCTGTGATGTCCATCTGGTCCAGTGTGTCATTTAAGGCCTTTATTTCCTTGTGGATCTTTTGCTTCGATGATCTGTCCATTTCAGTGAGGGGGGTGTTAAAGTCCCCTAATATTATTGTATTACTGTCGATGTATTTCTTTGATTTTGTTATTAATTGGTTTATATAGTTGGCTGCTCCCATGTTAGGGGCATAGATATTTAAGATTGTTAGGTCTTCTTGTTGGACAGACCCTTTGAGTATGATATAGTGTCCTTCCTCATCTCTTATTATAGTCTTTGGCTTAAAATCTAATTGATCTGATATAAGGATTGCCACCCCAGCTTTCTTCTGATGTCCATTAGCATGGTACATGGTTTTCCACCCCCTCACTTTAAATCTGGAGGTGTCCTCGGGTCTAAAATGAGTTTCTTGTAGGCAGCATATTGATGGGTTTTATTTTTTTTATCCATTCTGATACCCTGTGTCTTTTGATTGGGGCATTTAGCCCATTAACATTCAGGGTAACTATTGAGAGATATGAATTTAGTGCCATTGTATTGCCTGTAAGGTGACTGTTACTGTATATTGTCTCTGTTTCTTTCTGATCTACTACTTTTAGGGTCTCTCTTTGCTTAGAGGACCCCTTTCAATATTTCCTGTAGAGCTGGTTTGGTCTTTGCAAATTCTTTCAGCTTTTGTTTGTCCTGGAAGCTTTTTATCTTTCCTTCTATTTTCAATGATAGCCTAGCTGGTTTTAGTATTCTGGCTGCATGTTTTTCTCGTTTAGTGCTCTGAATATACCATGCCAGTTCTTTCTGGCCTGCCAGGTCTCTGTGGATAGGTCCACTGCCAATCTAATGTTTTTACCCTTGTATGTTATGGACTTCTTTTCCCGGGCTGCTTTCAGGATTTCCTCTTTGTCGCTAAGACTTGTAAATTTTACTATCAGGTGACGAGGTGTGGACCTATTTTTATTGATTTTGAGGGGCGTTCTTAGCATCTCCTGGATTTTGATGTTTGTTCCCTTTGCCATATTAGGGAAATTCTCTCCAATAATTGTCTCCAATATACCTTCTGCTCCCCTCTCTCTTTCCTCTTCTTCTGGAATCCTAATTATTCTAATGTTGTGTCGTCTTATGGTGTCACTTCTCTCTCGAATTCTCTCCTCGTGGTCCAGTATTTGTTTGTCTCTCTTTTGCTCAGCTTCTTTATTCTCTGTCATTTGGTCTTCTATGTCACTAATTCTTTCTTCTGCCTCATTTATCCTGGCAGTGAGAGCTTCCATTTTTGATTGCACCTCATTAATAGCTTTTTTGATTTCAACTTGGTTAGATTTTAGTTCTTTTATTTCTCCAGAAAGGGCTTTTATCTCTCCGGAGAGGGTTTCTCTAATATCTTCTATGCCTTTTTCGAGCCCGGCTAGAACCTGAGAATTGTCATTCTGAACTCTAGATCTGCCATGTTACCAATGTCCGTATTGATTAGGTCTCCAGCCTTCCGTACTGCCTCTTGTTCTTTTTTTGTGGTGAGTTTTTCCGCCTTGTCATTTTGTCCAGATAGGATTTGCTTTCTCCTGCTGTGGAATTCCGCTGTTCTTGGTGAGTGAAGTTGGTCTTGACTGGGTTTCTTGTTGATCTTCTGGGGGAGGGGCCTGTTGTAGTGATTCTCAAGTGTCTTTGCCGCAGGCGGAATGGCACCGCCCTTGCCAGGGGCCGGGCTAAGGAATCCGCTCGGGTTCGCTTTCGGGAGCTTTTGTTCCCTGAGCGCTTTCCGTAGAGTCCGGAGGGCGGGAACGAAGATGGCGGCGCCCAGTCTCCGGCCCGGAGGAGCTGAGAGCTTGGGGTTCTGCTCCTCAGCGCGCCCTCAGAGAAAAGCGCCCAACCGCTCCGCCTCCCTGGCCTGCGGTCGCGCCTTGAGGAAAGCAGTCAATTGCTATAACCTGGAGAAAAGCGCCAGGCCGCTTCTGTCTCCGCAGCCTCCAGCCGCGCTCCGAGCCCACCCAGCCTGCGATCGGCACAAGGTAACCCCGGGCTGAGAGCTCGCTCCTCGGCTCCGTCTCTGTAGCCCGCTTCCCCGCTCTAATACCTGCGAGCTCTGCGGCACTCAGACCCCCCTGGGCCTTCTGTGACCCCGCGGGACCTGGGGTTACGCTGACCCCGCCTGGGTTTCCCCCCGGTTTAGCCCCTGGAGCGATGTCTCCCAGTGGAGCCGACTTTTAAAAGTCCCGATTTTGTGCTCCGTCGCTCCGCCGCTTGCCGGGCGCCGGCCCCTCCCCCTGCGGTCTATCTTCCCGTCGCTTTGGATTCGCTTCTCCGCAGGTCCTACCTTTCAGAAAGTGATCGATTTTCTGTTTCTAGAATTGTTGCTCTTCTTCTCTTCGATTTCCCATTGATTTGTAGGTGTTCGCAATGGTTAGATAAGCCGTCTAGCTGATCTCCTGCTACCCGATGTCCTCTCAGCCTGCTACCTCTCGGCCATCTTGACTCGTCCCCCAGTATTCTTACTTGAAATCAACACCTGGGATGTATCTTGACACCATAGTGATGCTTCATGTATGCCAGTAGGAAAACAGTTCTGTACACTGTTTATCCCCGATGGTGACAAATTTCCCACTCTCCATTATGTTTCAACCACATTCTGACAGTTATATCCAAATGGTCCCTCAAGTGAACTGTTTTTGGTGCAAAACCCTCAAGGTCTCATGATGTTACAGAGCCTATTTTACAAGGTGAACAACTCCTTCTCTGCTCTTAAGGACACACAGAGCTTGAGGCAAAATATTTATTTCCTTTAAGTGAATGTGTGAATGGCATTTGGATGTTTACAACTCATGGAAATAAGTTACAGAGAACAAAGGTCTCTGGGATCTATGCCAAAATAAAAAAGAAATCATTTAAGAGACCAAACACAAGTTCAGGATTATTCTGTGACATTTTTCTAATGTTAGGAATCTGCTCCCCATGGTGTCCATGCCTTGTCTGTAAGAGACTCCAGGGTTGTGTGAATTGTCACCAGTATTATTTGGACCATTTCCTTCTGCACATTCACCAGTAAGTGTGGCATGGCTGTGCACTTGTACCCAAGGCTTGGCTAAATTATTTATTCCATCTGTGTTTAGCCCCCAGAAGTCAGGAGGATCATGATGCTCTAGAGCAAGTCATGGGTTCTTCCAACACTTCTGCTTTCTGAGGAGAACAGGGCCCACACCATCAGCTCAGGTAGTGATGGCAGAGACCCAGAATGTCCGTCAGACTCACATGAAACACATTTTTTTTAAATTTTTTAATTAATTAATTAATTAATTAATTTTTTTATGAAACACAATTTTTAACAGCAGGTGAGTCATTACCAGTTAGCTAAGGATATCAAGTAGCAGGAGTGGGTGCAGGAGGCCCCATATCCATCAGACACAGATTCTCAGACCCTCTCATTGCAATGGAAAACATTTTTCTTCTCAAATATGAGGCAGAACTAGTGTGGTACAAGTCAGGACAGAGAAGGCCTGGGGGATTCTCACATTATGTGTCCCTACCTTCATAGCCCTGTTCTGGCTTTGGGAATGTCATTTGGTAGCATATCTGCAGTGTGTAGATCGTAGATTCTATACAGACCCTCTGCATCGTGCTGGAATCACTACTAGGTCAGAAATCACAGCACAGCCACCCCTGTCAGACCCTCATGTTCCTCAGAGTCTATGCATTTCAGTTACTCTTTGCCAGAGTTCTGCTCTGTCCAGGCTCAGTGAGGAGGGAGGGACAGGTTATAGGTCCCTGGGAGCCCTTTCCTTTGCAGGTGGCTTCTTTTCAGATGCTTGTCTTGTAATACGGGTGAGAACTTCTTTCCTCGCTGTGGTATTGCAGCGTATTTCAGACCTGGTCTTGCAGACTCTGGGAACCACTGTGCATGGAAATGTGGTTTGCCGGGGAGGTGGGCTCTGTGTCAGTGCAGAAACGAGGGGATGAATGACTGCTGCTCAGAGGGGTCAGGGGATTGGGTCCCTGAGATGGTCTAGGGACTGGACACTTGCTTTGGGGAGGGAGACAGTTCCTTCTTCCCCCAGGTTTCTTCCACTTGTTTTGGAATTAAATTGTAAGAGCAGCGTTAACAGGAGAAAAACTCTGAAGGTTTATTACTTGAACATGGAGGCTCAGTGATGAAATTGAGACCCAAAGAAATGACCAAGGCAGGCAGTTTTTACACCTTTTATAGAGAGACAAGAAATGTATGTGTAATTGACAGGATAGAGGAAATCCGTGTTTGGGAGCTTTAGTTAGGGAGGAATTCTAATTGGAATTTGGGCTGAGGTAGTTGATTCCTAAAAAAGTAGCAAGGTTTGTTTCTATAGCTTTCTCTACTCTAAGGTCCCTACCCGTGGTGTCAGGATGTCTTACTTCTTCATCCTGCTCAGGTGACTTTCATGGGGAGATTTGTTTCCTGCTTTCAGGAGGACAGAGGACAGTGTGATGTCCTTGAAGCTGCTGTTTCTGAAGTAGCTTCCATTCAAGATAGTCAGTATGACCTTGAGGCCCATTTTGAGATCTGCCCTGGGTCTCTACACTTGCCATACACTTGATGCTTTCTAAAAACTTAATTCCATTGATTTACACTGTTGGGTGGATTTATTTTAACCATTCGGAACTGAGCCCTAGGTATGGTACATAAACAATGACTGTTGGAACACTGGAAAATAAAATTAAATTAAGAAAAAGGAAAGCTTGACAAGGGTAGATGGAGAGGAGAAGGGAGTTGAGGGAAATTGGAAGGGGAGGTGAACCATGAGAGACTATGGACTCTGAAAAACAACCTGAGGGTTTTGAAGGGGCGGGGTGGGAGGGTGGGGGAACCAGGTGGTGGGTATTAGGGAGGGCACAGATTGCATGGAGCACTGGGTGTGGTGAAAAAACAATGAATACTGTTACGTTGAAAATAAATAAAAAATTAAAAAAAAAAAAAGAAAAAGGAAAGCCAAATAAAAACAAAATCCATGGGGCCTTTAAGAAGTAAGTTCTTCTGATAAGGCAAGATTTCTGAGGACAGCTTTAAGCTCTTTTGAGAATGATGTTTGTTGTTTAGTTCTTGACCTGTGTCTTTTGTCTCAGTGATCATCTTGCACATTTTTGTTCTTAAGGATTTTATTTATTTGTGTCAGAGAGAGAGAGGGAGAGGGAGAGAGAGAGCACAGCACAAGCAGCAAATGGAGAAGTGGTTTCCCCACTAAGCAAGGAGCCTGATGGTGGACTTGATCCCAGGTCCCCAGGATTATGACCTGAGTCAAAGGCAGTTGCTTAACTGACTGAGCCTCCCAGTGACAGGGAGGGGCAGAGAGTGTGAGAGAAATTAAGCAGTCTTCCCTGAGCGTGGAGCCTGACTTGGGGCTTGATCTCAGTACCCTGAGAACACAACCTGAGCCCAAACCAGGAGTCTGACTCTCAAACAACTGTGCCATCCAGGCACCCCCATAGGGAGATTTTTGTATTAAATAGCAGGAAATACTAACCTTAGGAGAGGTATAAGAAACGGGATGAAAAAAATTGAATGATATCTCTTGTATTTATTTATTTTTTCCCCAGATATACTAAGATAGAACTGACATGTAGCACTGAGCAAATTTAGGAGTAGAAAATGTGAATATCTACATATAACAAAACTGTTACCACTCTAGTATTAGTTAAACCTCCATCTCATCGTATAATTACCCTTTCTTTGTGGTGAGAACAATTAAGATCGACTCTCAGCCACTTTCAAGTCTGTAATAGAATCATAGTAACTCTGTGCACCACGGACCATGCGGTGCATTAGCTCCTCAGGACTTTCATGTGATAAGTGGTAGTCGGATCCCTTTGCCCAACATCTCCCACTTCTCCTCCCCTTACCCCTGGTAACCACATTTCTACTCTCTGGACCTACCGGTTCAGCTTTTCTGGATCCCACAGTTGTGTGGATCACAGAGTGTTTGTCTTGCTCTTCCGACTTGTTTCACCTACCAGTACTGCCCTCAAGGTGCATCCGTGTGGTCACAAATGGCAGGATTTCCTTCCTTGATGAGATTATTTGTTTTTAGGGTGTTGAATTTGCGAAGTTCTTTATAGATGTTGGATACCAGCCCTCGATCTATAATGTCATTTGCAAATATCTTCTCCCATTCCGTGGGTTTTCTCTTCATTTTGTTGACTGTTTCCTTTGCTGTGCAGAAGCTTTTTATCTTGATGAAATCCCCAAATTTCATTTTTGCTTTTGTTTCCCTTGCCTGTATTTTAACTTTTTATTTTTATTTTTTTTAAATTTATTTATTTATTATTATTATTATTTTTATAAACATATAATGTATTTTTATCCCCAGGGGTACAGGTCTGTGAATCACCAGGTTTACACACTTCACAGCAATCACCATAGCACATATCCTCCCCAATGTCCATAACCCAACCACCCTCTCCTGACCCCCTCCCTCCAGCAACCCTCAGTTTGTTTTGTGAGATTAAGAGTCACTTATGATTTGTCTCCCTCCCGATCCCATCTTGTTTCATTTATTCTTCTCCTACCCCCCATAACCCCCCATGTTGCATCTCGACTTCCTCATATCAGGGAGATCATGTGATAGTTGTCTTTCTCCAACTGACTTATTTCAGTAAGCATGATACCCTCTAGTTCCATCCATGTCGCCGCAAATGGCAAGTATTTTAACTTTTTAAAATATTTTATTTATTTATTTACCAGAGAGAGAAAGAGAGAGAGAGAGAGAGCATAAGTAGGGGGAGCAGCAGTCAGAGGGAGAAGCAGGCGCCCTTCTGAGCAAGAAGCCTGATGTGGGACTTGATGTCAGGACCCTGGGATCATGGATCATGATCTGAACCAAAGGCGGATGCTTAACCAACTGAGCCATCCAGACATCCCTTCCATTGCCTTTAGAGACGTGTCTCAAGAAGTTGCTGTGGTCCATGTCGAAGAATTTGCTGCCTATGTTGTCCTCTAGGATTTTGATAGATTCCTGTCTCCCATGGAGGTCTTTCATCCAGTTTGAATTTATCTTTGTGTGTGGTGTAAGGTAGTGGTTCAGTTTCATTCTTCCGCATATGGCTGTCAATTTTCCCATTTATTGAAGAGGCTGTCTTTTTTTAAAATTAATTTTTAAATTTTTAAATTAACATATAATGTATTATTAGCGCCAGGGATACAGGTCTGTGAATCACCAGGTTTACACACTTCACAGCACTCACCATAGCACATACCCTCTCCAAAGTTCATAACCCCACCACCCTCTCCCTCCCCCCTCCCCCCGGCAACCCTCAGTTTGTTTTGTGAGATTAAGAGTACCTTATGGTTTGTCTCCCTCCTGATCCCATCTTGTTTCATTTATTCTTTTCCTACCCCCAAAGCCCCCATGTTGCATCTCCCCTTACTCATATCAGGGAGATCATATGATAGTTGTCTTTCTCTGATTGACTTATTTCGTTAACCATAATACCCTCTAGTTCCATCCATATCATCGCAAATAGCAAGATTTCATTTCTTTTGATGGCTGCTTAGTATTCCATTGTATATATATACCACATCTTCTTTATCTATTCATCTGTTGATGGACATCTAGGTTCTCTAGGTTCTTTCCATAGTTCGGCTGTTGTGGACATTGCTTCTATAAATGTTCAGGTGCACGTGCCCCTTTGGGTCACTACATTTGTATCTTTAGGGTAAATACCTAGTAGTGCAATTGCTGGGTTGTAGGGTAGCTCTATTTTCAACTTTTTGAGGAACCTCCATGCTGTTTTCCAGGGCGGCTGCACCAGCTTGCATTCCCACCAACAGTGTAAGAGGGTTCCCCTTTCTCCGCATCCTTGCCAGCATCTGTCATTTCCTGACTTGTTAATTTTAGCCATTCTGACTGGTGTGAGGTGGTATCTCATTCCGTTTTTGATTTGTATTTCCCTGATGCCGAGTGATGTGGAGCAGTTTTTCATGTGTCTGTTGGCCATCTGGATGAGACTGTCTTTTTTCCATTGGGTATTCTTTCCTGATTTGACAAAGATTAATTGACCATCGAGTTGAGGGTCCATATCTGGTTTCCTATTCTATACCATTGTTCTATGTGTCTGTTTTTGTGCCAGTACCATGCTGTCTTGATGATCACAGCTTTGTAATACAACTGGAAGTCAGGCATTGTGATATCCCCAGGTTTGGTTTTCTTTTCCAACATGTCCCCTGGCTATTCAGGGTGTTTTTTTCTGGTTCCAGTCTAATTTTAGGGTTATTTGTTTCAGCTCTGTGAGAAATGTCCATGATATTTTGATAGGGATTCAATTGAAAGTGTAGATTGCTCTGGGCAACATAGACATTTCACAATATTTGTTCTTCCAATTCTTGAGCATGGAATGTTTTTCCATTTCTTTGTGTCTTCCTCCATTTCATTCATGAGTGTTCTATAGTTTCTAGAGTATAGATCCTTTACTCCTTTGGTTAGGTTTATTTCTAGCTATCTCTTGGTTTTTGGTGCTATTGTGAATGGAGTCAATTACTTAATTTCTCTTTCTTCATTTACATTGTTAGTTGTCTGTGTGTATTGATTTTGTATCCTGTGACATTGCTGAATTGCGCTATGAGTTCTAGCCATTTGGGGCTGGAGATTTTTGGATTTTCCATGTAAAGTAACATGTCATCTGTGAGGCGAGAGAATTTGACTTCTTCTTTGCCAATATGGATGCCTTTTATTTCTTTTTGTTGTCTGCTGAGGCTAGGACTTCTAGTACTGTGTTGAGCAAAGTGGTGAGAGTGGGCATCCCTGTCGTGTTCCTGACCAGAAGGGAAAGCTCCCGTTTTTTCCCCATTGGGAATGATAATAGCTGTGAAGATTTTGTGATGTTGAGGTATGGTCCCTCTATCCCTATACTCTGAGAGTTTTAATCAGGAACAGGTGTTGTATTTTGTCAAATACTTTTTCTGCATCAATTGAAAGGATCATATGGTTCTTGTTTCTTCTTTTTTTTTTTAATATGCTCTATCACTTTGATTGATTTCTGAGTGTCGAACATCCCTTGCATCCTAGGAAGAATTCCCATCTGGTCATGGTGAATAATCTTTTTAATGTACTGTTGGATCCTATTAGCTAGGATCTTGTTGAGCATTTTGGAATCCATGTTCGTCATAGATATTAGTTCATAAGTCTCCATTAAAAAAAAGTATTTTATTTTTTTTATTAACATACAATGTATTTGTTTCAGGGGTACAGGTCTGATTCATCAGTCTTGCATAATTCAGAGTGCTCACTATAGCACATACCTTCCCCAATGTCCAAGTCTATAAGTCTTCTTTCTGAATGGGTCTTTTCTTGTTTTGGGATCAGGGAAATACTGGTCTCATAGAATGAGTTTGGGAGTTTTCCTTCCATTTCTATTTTTTGAAACAGCTTCAGTGGGATAGGTATTATGTCTTCTTTCGATGTTTGGTAGAATTCCCCTGGGAAACCATCTGGCCCTGAACTCTTTTTTTTTTTTTTTTTTTTAAGATTTTAAAATTTATTTATTTGACAGACGGAGATCACAAGTAGGCAGAGAGCCCGGCAGAGGGAGGGGGGTAAGCAGGCTCCCCGCTGAGCAGAGAGCCTGATGTGGGGCTCGATCCCAGGACCCCGAGATCACGACCTGAGCTGAAAGCAGAGGCTCACCCCACTGAGCCAACCAGGCTCCGCTTGGGGAGGTTTTTGATTACTGTTTCAATTTCTTTGCTGGTTATTGATCTGTTAAGATTGTCTATTACTTCCAGTCTTGGTAGTTTATAGGTTTCCAGGAATGCACCCATTTCTTCAAGATTGCTTACTTTGTTGGCATATAGTTGCTGGTAATAATTTCTAATAATTGTTTCTGTTTCCTGGGTAGTAGTCATGATCTCTCCCCCTTTCATTCATAATTTTATTATTTGAGTCCTTTCTCTTTTCTTTTGCATAAGTCTGGCCAGAGGTTTATCAATCTTATTAATTCTTTCACGGAACTAGCTTCTAATTTTGTTGATATGTTGTACTGCTTTTCTGAGTTTTGTTTCCTTAGTTTCTGCTCTAATCTTTATTATTTCTCTTCTCCTCCTTGGTTTAGGCTTTAATTGGTCTTCCCCCCCCTACATCCTATAGGTGTAAGGTTAGGTTGTGCATTTGGGATTTTTCTAAAATTTGGAGAGAGACTTGGATGGCTATGTACTTCTCTCTGAGGACCACCTTTGCAGTATCTCATCAGTTTTGAACTGATGTGTTTTCATTTTCATAGTTTCCATGAACTGTTTAAGTTCTTTAATTTCCTGGTTGACGCACTTATTCTTTAGCAGGGTGCTATTTAACTTCCATATGTTTATGTTCCTACCAAATTTCTTCTTGTGGTTGAGTTCAAGTTTCAAAGCGTTGTGGTCTGAAAATATGCAGGGAATAATCTCAGTCTTTTGGCATTGCCTGACACCTGGTTTGTGAACCAGCATGTGATCTATTCTGGAGAATAGTCCATGTGCACTCAGGAAGGATGAGTATTCTGTTGTTCTAGGATGGAATGTTCTGTAAATATCTACGACGTCCATCTGGTCCAATATGTCATTCAAAACGCTTGTTTCTTTGTTGATCTGCTTAGATGACCTGTCCATTACTGTGAGTGGAGTGTTGATGTCTCCTATGATTAATGTAGGAGAATCAGTATGGTTCTTTACTTTGCTTATTAATTGGTTTATATAATTGGCTTTTACCATGTTGGGGACACAGATATCTACAATTGTTAGATCTTCTATTTGGGTAGACCCTTTAAGTATGATATAGTGTCCCTCTATATCTCTTACTATAGTCTTTGGTTTAAGATCTAATATGTGTGATATGAGGAATGCTACCTCAGCTTTCTTTGGAGGTCGATTAGCATGGTAAATGGTTCCCCATCCCCTCACTTTCAGTCTGGAGGTGTCTTTAGGTTCAAAGTGAGTCTCATGCAGGAAGCATATGGATGGGTCTTGCTCTTTTGTGCAATTTGAGACCCTGTGTCTTTTTTGGGGAGCATTCAGACCATTTACATTGAGAATAACAGTTGAAAGATATGAATTTAGTGCCATTGTATTTCCTGTAATGTCTCTGTTTCTGGAGATTGTCTCTGTTAATTTCTGGTCTCTTGGGGTCTCTCGTCACTTATAGAATCCCCCTTAATATATCTTGCAGGTCTGGGTTGGTGGTCACATGTTCTCTTAGCTTCTCTCTGTCCTGGAAGGTCTTGGTCTCTCCATCCATTCTGAACGAGAGCCTTTCTGAATAAAGTATTCTTGGACGCAGGTTCTTCTCATTTAGTACACTGAATATGTCTCGCCAGCCCTTTCTGGCTGCCAGGTCTCTGTGGCAGGGCCTGACATTATTCTGATTTTCCTCCCTCCACATGTAAGGAACCTCCCCTCCCTAGATAGTCTCAGGATAGCTTCTTTGGCTGTAAGATTTGTAAGCTTAACTATTATATGTCAGGGTGTTGATCTGTTTTTATTGACTTTGACCTTATTGACTTCTCTGCTTCTTGGGCATGAATGCTTGTTTCCTGCCCCAGATTAAGGATGTTCCCAGCTATGATTTGCTCAAATACAGCTTCTAGTCCTCTCTTTCTCTCCACCCCTTCAGAGGGGGTGGGTCCCGATAATTCTGACACTGGAACATTTCAGGGCATCATTAATCTCTCCAATCCTTGTTTCCATGCAGTACTCAGCTGCCTATCTCTGTTTTCCTCAACCTCCTTCCTTTCCATCAGCTTATCTAGATCACTTATTCTCTCTTCTGCCTCTTTTACCCTGGCTGAGTGTCCAGTTTCGACTGCATCTCCTTCATAGCATTTTTAAGTTCGGCCTGATTGGATCTCCTTTCTGCCCTTAGAGATTCTATCTTGTCACTAATGCTTTTTTCATCCTAGCTATTGACTTTATGATTGCTATCCTCAATTTTATTTCTGACACGGTGCTTACATCCATATCCATTAGTTCTGTGGCAGAGGACATTGTCTCTATTTCTTTTCTGGTTGAGATTTTTCCCCCTACTAGTCATTTTATTGAGGGATGGTTGAGCAAATGAGCAGAGTTCAAGATATCAACTATGACCCAAGCAAGTTGCACAGTAGCAAAATCCAGAGTGGTCGGAAGCCACCGCCAAAAACTAAAGCCAAAATGAAATACAAGAATGAAACTAAAAAAATTTAGAAAAAGTGGGGTAGAGGAAGGAGTGACTGTAATCTCACAGTGCGGGTAAAGCCGGGGTTCCAGCTTTTCCTGGCTGAATTTTGTTTTGTGTGTGAGAAGACACTGTATCTGAAAATTGCTGGGAAAGTAGACCATATGTATATATAAAGTTGAATATAGTGAATAGAGGACTAAAATGAAGCATATATCTATTAAAGAAGGTGTGATAATACACAAGTTAAAAAGTGACTATGAAATGTAAGTCAATATAATAAACATGAAGTTGAAATGAGAAAAAGGTAAAAAGAAATAAGAGAGGAAAAGCATAAGAAAAAAAGAAGAACACGAGTACTTTATCTGAAAAATAAACAAGTAGTGAGGCAGCACCTGGAACTCAATCTACTATTTTCCCCTAGTGTTGGGATTTTACAGTTTTATGGGATCCATAGGGTTGTCATCTACCTGTTGCCCTAGCCTGTCTTCTGGGAAAGGGGCCCGCTGTGCTGTTTCTCAGGTATCCCTGCCTGGATAGAGTTGTCCCACCACCTGTCAGGGGGTTGTGCTCAGTGAAAACTGGTCCTCTGTGTGGCTTTTGTTCCCTGGAGGCTTTCTGCGCCTATGCAGAGGATCAGCGCAAAAATGTTTATACCAGGGGCACCTGGGTGGCTCAGTGGGTTAAAGCCTCTGCCTTCAGTTAGGGTCATGATCCCAGGGTCCTGGGATCGAGCCCTCCATTGGGCTCTCTGCTCAGCAGGGAGCCTGCTCCCCCCACCCCGCCCCACCTACCTGTGATCTGTCGAATAAATAAATAAAATTTTAAAAAAATTGTCTATACCCAAACCTCTGGCACAGAGCAGAAAATTTTCAGTCTGCCCTCTTTAATAAATCCTCCAGGACAAAAAGTCTCCACTTCTATATGTGCCCTAGAAAACTGCAGCCTCCCATGATGCCCACTGACAGCAACTCTCAGAGGTGGGTAGTCCCAGGGACCTGGGAGTGCCCCTGGCCTATGTGACTCTAACTGCCCGCAGTCGTGGCTTGTGCAGGCCCACAAAGATCCTGGATCTTGTCAGGTTCGTGCTCTAATGTCCTTTCTGGGCCACTACCACCCTGAAAGTTTTTGCCCCATCGGGCACAGGTTCCAGACTTTTTCAGAATGGTCAGGAAGAGAGCGATTCTCCACCAGCACAGCTCAAGGTTTATGGCGATCTGAGCTGACAGCCCCCTCCTGGGCTCGCTGACCACAACCTGCTTCCTGGCTCCTCTGCTGGGGCAGGGCACTGGTTCAGACACCCCCTTCCACTCTGTGGCTCTTCGTATCCTGAGACCACAGTGCTCTACCTAGAATTCTGCCTTTTCATTTCCAGAGCCCCTTTCGGAGAGGGATGTCTGTCCTAGAGCAGATGTCTACGGGCTATGATTTTGCGCTCTGGTGTTCTGTCACTTTCCAGGAGCCGGCTTATGGAGGCTCCCTCCCTCTTCTGTTTATCTTCCCATATCTCCTCACAGATTCACGACTCTGCAGGTCCTACCTTGCAAAACACAATCGCTTCTCTGCTTGTAGAGATCCAGGTATGTATTCTTGCATCTCAGGATGACTTTGTTGGTGTTCAGACCGGTTTGGTAGATATCCAGCTAAATTCCAGGGACCAGTTGAAACAGGGTCCCCTATTCCTCTCTCATCTTGCCTGCCATACCAACCACTTGGTTTTAGTCCTTCATTCTAGCAGTGCGGTGCACCGCATCCATTGATCTGTGTAGTTTGGTTCATCCTGTGTCCCTGCTATAAATCGTGGCGCATGAACCTCTTCATATACTGTTGAATTTGGTTTGAAAATATTTTGTTGAGGAATTTTGTGTCTATACTCATCAGGGATTAGGTCCAAATGTTTCTTTCTTTCTTTTTTTTTCTTTGTAGTATTCACCTGTGTTTGATATCAGGGTAATATTAATCTTGTAAAATTAGGTAGGGAGTGTCCTTTTCAGGTTCTTTGGGGAATTTGAGGAGGATGTCTGCTAGTTCTTAAATAATTGGGAATGAAGGAGTAGATATATTTTAAGCCAATAATGGTAACAAGAGACGAAAAACTTCATTAAATAAAGGGGTCAGTTCAGGGTGCCTGGGTGACTCAGTTGGTGAAGTGACTGCCTTCTGCTCAGGTCATGATCCCAGGGTCCTGGGATCGAGCCCCACATCAGGTTCCCTGTTCACTGGGGAGCCTGCTTCTCCTCTCTCTCTGCTGCTCTGCTTGCTTGTACTCTCTTGCTCTCTATGTCAAATAAATAAATAAAATCTTTTAAAAAAATGCAGGAGTCAATTCCTCAAGAAGGTGTAACAGTGGTCAATATATGGGACCCGATATGGGAGGACCAAAATTATTTTTTTTAATTTTTTTTAATTGAACATTTCTTTTTTTAAAATAATTTTTAAACTTTTAAATTATATGTATTATTATTATATATTACATATATTAATTATATATGTAATATAATACATATATTAATTATATGTATTATTAGCCCTGGGGTACAGGTCTGTGATTCACCAGGTTTACACAGTTCACAGCACTCACTATAGCACATACCCTCCCCAGTGTCCAAAACCTCACCACCCTCTCCCTCCCCCCCTCCCCCCGGCAAGTCTCAGTTTTTTGTGTGAGATTAAGAGTCTCTTATGGTTTGTCTCCCTCCTAATCCCATTTGTTTCATTTATTCGTTCCCACTCCCCAAACCCCCCACATTGCATCTCCACTTCCTCATATCAGGGAGATCATATGATAATTGTCTTTCTCCGATTGACTTATTTTGCTCAGCATAATACCCTCTCGTTCCATCCACATCGTCACAAATGGCAAGATTTCATTTCTTTTGATGGCTGCATAGTATTCCATTGTAGATATATATGCCACATCTTCTTTATCCATTCATCTGTTGATGGACATCTAGGTTCTTTCTATAGTTTGGCTATTGTGGACATTGCTGTGGACATCGGGTGCACGTGCCCCTTCGGATCACTACGTTTGTATCTTTAGGGTAAATACCCAGTAGTGCAATTGCTGGGTCAAAGGGTAGCTCTGTTTTCAACTTTTTGAGGAACCTCCATGCTATTTTCCAGAGTGGTTGCACCAGCTTGCATTCCCACCAACAGGGTAGGAGGGTTTCTTTTTCTCCGCATCCTCACCAACATCTGTCATTTCCTGACTTGTAAATTTTAGCCATTCTGACTGGTGTGAGGTGGTATCTCATTGTGGTTTTGATTTCTATTTCCCTGATGCAGAGTGATGTGGAGCACTTTTACATGTGTCTGTTGGCCATGTGGCTGTCTTCTTCGCAGAAATGTCTGTTCATGTCCTCTGCCCATTTCTTGATTAGATTATTTGTTCTTTGGGTGTTGAGTTTGCTAAGCTCCCTATAGATTTTGGATACTAGCTAGCCCTTTATCTGATATGTCCTTTGCAAATATCTTCTCCCATTCTGTCAGTTGTCTTTGGTTTTGTTAACTGTTTCCTTTGCTGTGCAATTGCTTTTGATCTTGATGAGGGAGGACCAAAATTATTAAGCAAATGGTAACATATAGGAAGGGATAAATAGATAATGACATAATAATGGTAGGCACTTCATTATTCTAATTGTGATAATGGATAAATCATTCTGACAAAATATGAACATGAAAATATTGGATTTGAGCCAAACCTTCAAGTAAAAATGTTAACAGATATGTATGGAACATACCATCCAACAGCAGCAGAATACACATTCTTGTGAAGCAGACCAGGAACATTGTCCAGGACAGATGAGAAGAGAATTACAAAATAAGACTTAGGAAATTGAAGAAGACTTAAGTCATGCAAATAACTCATTTTTAAATCCTAGTGTTAAGAAACAGAAAATCAAGAACCAAAGGAAAGCTGGAAAATGCACACGTATGTGGAAATTAAAAACCACACTCCCCCTCCACACCAACGGGTGAAAGAAGACATCAAGGGGAAATCAAGACGTATTTTGAAAAAATAAAAATATCAACACTACTTATGAAAATATGAGTTGCTAGAAAAGCAATTCTACAAGGAAAGTTTACTGCATGCAATAAAAACCTACACCAGGAAAGAAAAAATAACCCACTTTTACTCTTCAAGGAACTGAAAAGAACAAACTAAGCTTAAAGTGAGCAGAAGGGAAGAAATAACAAAGCTCCGAGCAGGTATAAGTGCAATAGAGCCCAGAAAAACAATAGCAAAATCAACCTGGAATGAAGAAGAGATGAGAACTCAGGGTACAAGTGGTCTTTGGTTGAGGTCATCAGAGGGACGTTGGGTAAGGTTCATTCTAGTTGGTAAATATTCTGAGTATCAAAACCAGGGACACCGGGTGGCTCAGTTAGTTAAGTGTCTGACTTCTGGTTTCAGTTGCGGGCTTGACCTCAGGGTCATGAGTTCAGGTCCCGAGTTGGGCTCCTGGCTGGGCCTGAAGACTACTAAAAAGAAGAAAAACCGTTCAGGGGTAGCTAAGATGGTGACAGAGGAAGGAAACCGTAAGCTGGTGTTGTGTGAGGACCACAACAAGATAACTATCTAATCATCCTAAATACTCCCGAAATCTGCCTGAGGACTGATAGAACAAACTCCACAACTACAGGGAGAGGAGTCTCTTGGAAGAGGGTAGGAAGGGTGGAGATACGGTGTGTGGAGAAGGGGATCAGGACTGCCTTGGAGGAGAGGAAACCAAGGTTGTGGAAGAGAGAGAGAGAGAGAGAGGAGCACACAGGGGAATGCACAAGGAGAGCATTTTCCTAAAGCCATTTGCAGGGAAAAAGGAAAAAGGGAGGGTCAATCTATTATTGTGAGTTCTTGCATCCAGCGGGGCCTTAAGCCTGGAGTTTGAAAGATCGGTGGGCTTGGTGGCCTAGAGCCCTGAGGGTGCTGCCCTGCTCCTGAGAGAAGACAGGTAAACCCCTGGGGGGCAGAGGGCATGGGAACAGCCATCTGGAGAAAGCTTGTAGCTCACGGAGGGAAGATGATTGGCCCCTCTAGAAGGAATCACAGAGAGGTAGTATTCCTGGAGAGGCCTCTCTGTGTACCCTGGTGCCCTCTGGGGCCTTTTCTCTCCCAAGCCTGCAGCAGAAACAGGGATCCACCAGCAGGCGGCAGCACTGGGCCAGCACAGGCTGCCTCCCTTGTTTCCACCAAACCCTGTTTCCCTGCGCTCTGGTGAGACTGTCCTTTTAGGTCAAGTTTGCCTCAGTCCCAGTAAGGTGAGACCTTCCCCCGGAAGACCAGCCGGGGCCCCTGCCCACATCACATCCCTAAAGCCTGGAGTTTGAGAAGTCAGCCGACTTCCCTGGGATAGAACCCGAAGGGCTCCGGGCAGATCCTCATGAGGAGGCAGGTAAACAACCTGGGGGCCGATGTGTGGAAACAGAGATCTGGAAAAGGTCTGTGGGGGACCTGGGTAGCATAGGTGGTTGAGCATCTGACTCTTGGTTTCAGCTCCTGGTCTCTCTCAGAGTCGTGAGAACAAGCCCTGCATTGGGTTCTATGCTCGGCGGAGCTTGCTTAAGGCTCCCCCTCTTCCGCTGCCCTTCGACCCATGCATGCTTCTCTCTCTCTCTCTCTCTCTCAAATGAATGAATCTTAAAACAAAGAAACAAACAAACAGAAACCTGGGACACCTAGGGGTGAAATTATTTTCTCTTCTCAGAGTGCTTTCCTGAGAGGCGGGGGCATGGAGTCTGCTCTCTGGGGACAAAGGAGGTGTCGTTTTCCTACCTCGCCCATCAGTGCCGACAGAGACACCTGCAGTGAGCAGCAAAGCGAGAACATGCGCTGCCCGACCTGCTTACACCACGGGCCACATCCTGCGCTCTGGCGGTGCTGCCCTTCTTAGAGAGGCTCCCCTCGGTCCCAGTGTGGCAGGCCCCTTCCCCAGGAGACAACAGAAATCCCCATGCACAACACGTCCCCTGACCAGAGAGTTCTTAGGGGCTTCAGTTCTAGTGGAAGTAGTGTCAGGTCTCATTTCACAAGCAGAGCAGAGCAGAGCAGAGCAGATCACAGCTCGTTAAAACTCACCGCATTCAGCCCGGGGACTAAACACTATCCACAACAGGCCAAGAGAGCCTCTGCAGATGACCCCCCTGAAGGCTAGAGCAGCCAAACCACAGCAGCAGAGAGCATGCACCCCCCCCCCCACATACTCGCTCAAGTGCCACACACTGGGCACTACATACCTTCCTCTTCACACAGCCATTTCTCTCCAAAGTGAGAAACAAATGGACCTTTCTAGGACCCAGAAGAAGGCAGAGACTTAGACAAAACGCCCACAGGGAGGAATTCATCCCCAATGAAAGAACAAGGTGAAGTCACAGCCAGATATCTGAGCAAGACGGACAGAAGAAACCTGCTTGATGGAGAATTTAAAGCAAAAATCCTAAGGATACTCACTGCGATTAAGAATGGAGGACTTCAGGGAAGCCTTTACCGTAGACATAAAAGTGTTAAAAAAAAATCAGTCGGAAGGGCAAAATACAGTAATTGAGATTGGAAATGGCTTGATGCAATGAACACGAGGATGGAAGAAGGAGATCTCTCCATAGACACTTGGCAAGCCAGTAGGAGTGGCATGATCTCTTCCACGTGCTGAATGGGAAAGAACTACAGCCAAGGAAACTCTATCCGGGAAGGGCACCATTCAGAATAGAGGGAGAGATCAAGAGTTTCCCCTACAAACAAGAACCAAAGGAGTTCTGGAAGAAATAGTAAAGGGGTCTCTTTGAGTGGAGAGGACATTACAGATGGAGGGCTGGTATCCAACTTCTACAAAGAACTTTGCAAACTCAACGCCTGCAAAACAAATAATCCAGTCAAGAAATGGGCAGAAGACATGAACAGACAGTTCTGCAATGATGACATACAAATGGACAACAGACACTTGAAGGAATGTTGAACATCAGTAGCTATCAGGGAAATATACATTTAAACCATAATGAAATGCCATCTTACACAAGTTAGAATGGCGAAAATTAAGAAGGCAGGAACTAAAAAATGTTGGCAAAGATGTGGAGAAAGGGGAACCCTATTCCACTGTTGGTGGGGATGCAAGCTGGTAGAGCCACTCTGGAAAACAGTATGGAGTTTCCTCAAGATGTTAAAAATAGAGGTAACTCATGAGCCAGCAATTGCACCATTAGGTTTTTACCCCAAGATACAGATGTAGTGAAAAGAAGGGGCACATGCACCCCAATGTTCATAGCAGCAATGGCCACAAGAGCCACACTGTGGAAGGGGCTGAGCTGTCCTTCAATAGATGAATGGATAAAGCAGTGTGGTTCATACAGTGGAATATTCCTCAGCCATCAGGAAGGATGAATAGCTACCATTAGCTATTGGTTGGAACATGGATGGAACTGGAGGGGTTTATGCTGAGCGAAACAAGTCAAGTGGAGAAAGACAATTACCACATGGTTTCATTCATATGTGGAATATAAGAAATAAAGCAGAGGACCATTGGGGAAGGGAGGGAAAACTGGGAAGAAATCAGAAATGGAGACAAACCATGAGAGACTCTGGACTCCAGGAAACAAACTGAGGGTATAGCAGGGAGGGGGTGGAGGGATGGGGTAGCCGGGTGATGGGTATGAAGGAGGCCACGTGTTGTGATGAGCACTGGGTGTTACATGCAACTGATGAATCGCTGAACGCTACATCAAAAACTAATGATATGTTGGCTAACTGATCCTAATAAAAAATTTACAAAAATAAAGAGAGTGTGGGTGAGCAGGGGGTGAGACAGAGGGAGACACAGAGGGGAAGCAGACTCCCCTCTGGTTGGGAGATGGATGCCTAAATTTGGCTCCATTCCAACACCCTAGGATCATGTCCTGAGCTGAAACTGATTGTGAAGCTTAGGGGACTAAATCACACTGGGGCCCCACATATTTATATTTAAAATTAAGTAACTGAATGGATTCTTTTTTAAAAATTAAAATATATTGTATTATTTGTTTCAGGGGTACAGGTACTGAATGGTTCTTAATTATATGTGTAAATATTTTGGATAATTGTGTTGAAAAAGTCTTACATGTTTTGTAAACATGTAGGTCATTCACAAATGAGAACCAAGGGAATTATTTGTCCTCTGTGAAATAACGTGAAATAATAAGAGACAGACGAGGTCTCCTCTGGCGTGATCCTTGATCATCGTTCTCCCTGAGGATGGCCATCTCTGGACAGCTCAGTGACAGGGGCTCATTAACAGTGTGGGGCATCTGCTCCCCAGGGAGTCAGCCAGGGAAACACTTTGGTTCTTAGTGCCAGCCCAACCCAGTCATAGCTGAGTGTTACCCTACCCTCTCCTGTGCTCATAAGGGTCTCCCTGTCATACAGGCAGGTCATTGCTTTCAGGGAAATCGTAGTGGAGTTTGCAATTGCCTTCACCTCCTATCTCCTAGAGGCAAAGTGTGGATCTCTCATCATGAGCAAGCGTCTTTTGCTTAGGAAAAATTTATGAATAAGCCAGTGTTGGTGTAGTCAACCTTCGCATTTACTGCACACAACTGATTCTGCATGTCCAAGTGCCAATCCATAATACCGTCTTTAGGCAGTGACTTGGAAAGGAGGTAGGGAAATAGCTTTGAACCTACAGAGAGGGTGAGCAAAGGTGAGTGGAGTGGAATCAGTCTGTGTGTTGCTTTAGGAATTGGAAGTTAATATTCAGTTGCAATTGTTCTTGAAACAGAAGAGCTTTTGCTTATATGTTTCATTGCCTAAAGGAACAGCCTATGGCAATTCACCAAATATAAGAAGTAAATTTAGTTGTTCATTATAGCCTCCACCAAGTCATTCTTAGATATTTCGTTCTACCACAATACTTTCATTATCTCTGCGTATGCAAATATGGGAAATACTTAAATATGCATATGTAGTGGTAGTACAATATGACCTTCAGTAATAGAACAAGAGAATATGCAGAAGTGTAAAAATAGTAGACCATAAACCTCCATGCTCTCTTTATGGTCCTTATTGTTTGTGAAATTAGACAGTATTTATTCTGTATGCATAAAGCTCATTGTCATTATTTATAGTTCCTAAATGGTCATTTTCTCCCTTCAGAGTTTCTGAAATACGTAATATATGTGCGGAGTTTTAAGAATGCTATACTGAAGATCACAACAGGGGAGTAGCATTTTGTGAATATGGTGTCAGTGCGGTTCTATTCGGACACTGGGTTCCATCCTTCTATCCTTGCACAGCATCGTGAATGGAGTCTTGTGTGAATGCTGTTGGGGTCCTGCTCAGACACTCCTCACCTGGCTGCTGCTCCAATCCTGACCCTATGTGTTAGGAATATGGGCTGCCGGGTGCACAGCCATTCCCTCCTTCAGAGATTTGCCCTCAGCTGAGAGGGATCTGCTTTGCCAGGGGGATCTCAGGAGTGTGGGCAACTCTTAGCCAATGCCAGACAAAAGGCTGCCAACGCCAAGGCAGGACTAAGTCTGATGCAATGCATGCCCCAGAACTGTGCTGTTCAATCCTGGAGTTGTAGTCACAGGAAGTCATTTAAATTTAAATTAATTAAAATTCAATAGAATACAAAATTCCATTTCTCAGTGAGGCCACTTAAATGCTCAGGTAGTGACATGTGGATAGTGGCTATTGCATTAGACAGGGAGGGCTGAGTATTTCCACCAGCACAGATGGATACTCGTATGGGAGACTTGTGTCCAGCTTCTTACGGGATCAGGCTCATTCCGTATTCCATTTGAGACCATGTCTTTCCTTATCCATGTTCTCTGCTCTGTTTTGCTTCCCTCATCCCCTTAATCCTGAGAACGTTCCCTGAACAAACCACGTGCAGTGGAAATCCTACTTGATCCTCTGCTCCCATGGAACCTGGTGGAAACACCGTCCATGTTCATGAGACCTGTCATTTCCAGTGTTGTCATAGCTGCCTTCCCCCTCACTAGCTCATCCCGCATTGCCTGTGGGAACCTGTTGTAGTATATGTGGGGTCAGCTCAGAGCTAAGAGACAAACACATTATTAAAGCAATAGTGATTCACTCCTACCACTGCCAGCACTATTTCAGGATTCATTCAGGCACTGGATAGGGCAGGGTTTGTACGTCAGTTATGTCGGTGACTGTTAAATATTTAAAATATCTTCAATACAGACATTTTGTATGTATTGTAAGTATGCAGTTTGGGTACTGAGCAGCTAGTTTTGTGGAACTATGTTTTTTTCCACTTAAACTTTTAGGGTTGTACTTCAGTATTGAACTTTTATGGTAATTGCTTTGTCAACTTATGTGTCCTGGTACTAAACCTTTAGTCTGTTTCCTTTGATGCCCATTGTCTTCATTCATTGTAGAATTGTGTTCTTGTGAGATGTCATTTCCCATTATATTCTTTTTTTGATGGCACTTATTACATAGAATGCCATTTTTTTTTGTTTTGTAGCATCTATTTACTGATATTTTACCTAATAACATTTTTCTCTCTGTATGTATAACCTGTGCTTTTTTCAAAGTATTTATTGTTTTGAAAAGATAGTAATAATTTATGTGTGGATTTGTAACTGGATTTTCCTCTACCGTATCATATCATGATGGTTGTTAAGGACAGGATTCTGTGCTCCTAACCTAGGACGGATGTGTTTACTATTCCCAGCTAGAACTATTTACATAGTTTGTCTAAGAGGAATCAGTCTCTCTTACTGCATTCAGTTATTTGATACCTACCTACATATAGGTGATGGTTTTTAGTCTAATGATGCAATTCTTTAAATTTGGTTAGGAGGAAATGAAATGAAATGTCTCATGAACCTCATCCAAACATACCTTCCTCTCAAAAGAGTGTGGTCTGTAGTGGTGCACACAGATTGAAGGGGGATGGATGCCCAGAATGGGAGGAGGAAGGAAACAAAGTGGCCCATATTAGCAGAACACACTCTTGAGAATCGATGGCAGGATGCAACTGCGTCCTGACTTTTGTGTCCAGTGTTACCAAAGGATAATAATTTTCCTGAACATAATGAAAAAAATAAAAGTAAGATGGTAGACTATGACTTGGGTATTATAGTTCCCTCCCAGTGTGCTCTCCAGCAAGGCACTGGAAGTAATTGTAACATAGAGAGACAATCACATTCTTTTTTTTCTGTTTTGGTGGGCTTATCATTTACCTGTTATTTTATTTTTCTCCCTAAAATCATATTCATTATTACCCCTATTAGATAGGTAGTCATTCAGCATTCTTTTAGATATGTGTAGATATATACACACATACACATACATAATCCTGTAAAGCAGAATATCATTTGTATAAGTTCATCGCACCAGGGTTTTATCTTTTCTCAGCTGCCTTCTTTGTCATTCTGGGTAGTCCTTCTGGATAGGACCAGCATTATTTATTTATTTCAATGGTCCATTATTTTATTGGTGCTTTCCTTGGATGAGTTAGCATTTTACTTTTGTCCTCCTTACTTTGGTGAGCAATTCCTTTACTGGACACCTTTAATACAGCCGCAATTTATTTCAGATAATTTATCTGTATTTCTGCACGTGTGCGTGAGACTGGACCGTGCTTTGTTTTATCTGCTCTTCTGAGTGGGTGTGAGTCAGGGCACATTGTTGCACATTTATACAGCCTCAGATACCTTTATAACTAATTCTATCAGGAAATATGTGTGCACCAAGTTTTTTCCTTGTGGACACCACTAATCACGTCTTATGGGAAATCAGAGGACTTACAAAACGGAGTGAAAACCCACATCCTCTATTCAGATTGTATGACCCTTTGTTTTATTTCAGTTTTGTGTCAATTTCTTTCACACATCAGCGGGTCTACTCTGATTCAGATCTTAAAAGTCTTAGAGGAGAGGCGCCGGGGCAGGGTCGGGGGGCCATTGGTTAAGGGTCTGCCTTCGGCTCAGGTCATGATCCCAGGGTGCTGAGACGGAGCCCCGCCTCAGGCTCCCTGCTCAGTGGGGCGTCTTCTATCCCTCCCCCTACACATGCTCACTCGAGTTCTCTCTCATGTGCTCTCCCTCTCTCTCAAATAAATAAATAAATAAGATCTTTAAAAAGTCTTAGAAGAATTAAAATGTCCTGTATGTCTATTTGAACATGACGGAACTGAAATACTCATTCTCTGACGTCTGGTTGGTTGGGGTAGAACTATGCTTCTTCAGTACTAAGCAGCTAGATGATAATAGCCTTTAAACTCATGTGAGAGCTGGTCATGTGTCTCATCTAGTGTGACTGACTCTGCAAAATAGCTCCAGAAAGGCGATACTTAGCCTAAATCTCCAGATATCTGAGATTTTGTATAATATGAAAATATCCTTTTCATTACCCTTGTAGTACTTCAAGATTTCCATTATAGTGCTTTGACATATCTTTGCGTCGAGAATGTACCTGTCTATATCTCTATGTGTTTATCTATTTAATTATTTCATCATGGCGAGTGATGTAAAAGCTTTCTACTTTGTATGTCGATTACACAACTGGATAACTTTTAAGATGTTTAATCTGATGAGAATGTTGTTGTGAATACTCCTGCCTTTCTCAGGAGTTTCAGCTGTTCTGGTGGCTAACGTGCGAAACAGAGATCTGCAGAAGGAAGAGGAAGGTTTGACCACTGGATTTTAGGGTTCCGATGCCAATGGATATGCAGGGCCAATGAATTTTTGGAGATCCTCTTAAACTGGTACAGTAATTTTAAGCATCTTTAGGGGAAAGGTAAGCACTGTATTTGGATGGTGATACTTTTGGTTCTCTGTGATTGAGTATATATTTTTTTGCTATCATACAGAAAAAAAACAGTGCAACTTTCATCAATATTAAAGAGTCGATTCTGGGGTGCCTGGGTGGCTCAGTGGGTTAAGCCTCTGCCTTGGGCTCAGGTCATGATCTCAGGGTCCTGAGATTGAGTCCCGCATCAGGCTCTCTGCTCAGCTTCCTCCCCTCTCTCTCCCTGCTGCTCTGCCTACTTCTGATCTCTCTCTGTCAAATGAAATCTTAAAAAAAAAAAAAAAGAGTAGATTCTGCCATAATGTTTATAAGCAGAATTAGTAGTAGTATTTTGCATATAATTGGATTTTTTGTGTAAGTATGTTCTTGGTCTTTAATCCTGTATTTGAATGCATTTTTGAGATTATATTTTATTATATTCTATGGCATGTGTGGTGTGTGCAAATCTTATTGTGTAGAATCATGAGAACATATTTACAATGACATTTCTCCCTCTGTCTGATTCTCCTTCTGATTGTTTCTGATTGCTCCCCCTCTTTTCCCCTCATCCCCGTTCTTTCTAAAATGTATGTATGCACTTATAGTACTTTAAGTCTTATTAACCTCAGTCTGAGAGACCTTTTGTACCT
This sequence comes from Martes martes, assembly GCF_963455335.1. Lineage (NCBI taxonomy): Eukaryota > Metazoa > Chordata > Mammalia > Carnivora > Mustelidae > Martes > Martes martes. Next base: position 147,172,311 of record NC_137893.1, on the reverse strand, counting down.
ATGACTGATGCAAACACATGGGCTGTTATTTCATTTTTCTTTTACCAAATATTAATGCTATGCTTTTTGTCATAATGTGGAACTGTACTGGCATAAACTATGTCAATTGTAATGAGCACATCATTGATTCACATAGTTACTGATAAAAATCCCGTGCCCTGTCTTTAACACGAGAGATCCTCCCCGTCAACGACTTTTTTTTGAAGATTTCCTTTAAAAATTGCTAAATGCTTGGTCCTAACAGGAAACATGTGCTAACAGAGGATGGAACAGAAGAATGGCAGTTCTTTCACGGGGTTTATCCTGCTGGGGTTCTCTGACCGGCCTCAACTGGAGCTAGTCCTCTTTGTGGTCCTCCTGATCTTCTATCTGTTCACTCTGCTGGGAAACACCACCATCATTGCCTTGTCCCACCTCGACCCACATCTTCAGACTCCCATGTACTTTTTCCTCTCCAACCTAAGCTTCCTGGACCTGTGTTACACGACCAGCACTGTCCCTCAGCTCCTGGTTCATCTCCGGACAGCAGACAAGTCAATCTCGTTTGGTGGCTGTGTAGCTCAGCTGTTTGTTGCTCTAGGGCTGGGATGCACGGAATGCATTCTGTTAGGGGTCATGGCGCTTGACCGCTATGCAGCCATCTGCAAGCCCCTGCAGTACACCGTGATCATGCACCCCCGTGTCTGTGCCCTCATGGCTTCTGCATCGTGGTTCGTTGGTTTTGCCAACTCCTCATTGCAAACAACGCTCATCTTCATTGTACCACTTTGTGGGAGAAATAAAATAGACCATTTTTTTTGTGAGATCCCCCCACTACTCAAGCTTGCCTGTGTTGATACCACTGTGTATGAGTCAGAGATGTTTTTTGCCAGTGTGATCATTCTCCTCATACCTGTGACATTAATCATCTTCTCCTATGGTCGGATCGTCAGGGCGGTCTTAAGAATAAAGTCATCTGCAGGGCAGAGGAAAGCGTTTGGCACGTGTGGGTCCCACATCACAGTGGTCTCCCTGTTCTATGGCACGGCCATCTATGCTTACCTCCAGCCCAGCGACAACTACTCCCAGGATCAGGGCAAGTTCATTTCTCTGTTCTACACCATCGTCACCCCCATGGTCAATCCTGTCATATATACACTGAGGAACAAGGATGTGACGGGGGCAATGAAGAAGGTGCTTTGCAGGGGCCAGGACTCCAGATGAATGGGCGGGGAAGACCTTTTGAAGGGAGACTATGGCTGCCAAAGATTTTTGAGAAGACTCTGTCCTCCCCATGTCATTCCAAAATTTCCTGTGACATCTCTCAAGGGCATTTCCTTACCTGTTTCTTTAATGCATTTCAGTGCTCAAAATCCAAGTTCATGGGTTCATGAAGCCTCCAGAGTTGCTCCTAGAGAAACTGCTTCATATTTCATTTTAAAAAGCTCCACAGGTTTTTCATATTCCCCCCTCACTTGGGAACACTATTCATTCCTTTGTGCAAGAAGACATGCACATACCATTAAGTCATAGGGAAAATAAGAATATGAATGACTCAAACACTGTAGGAAATATTAAAATTTTAGCATTTTCTAGCAAATTGTTGGAGACATATCACTGTTTCTTGCATTGTGATCATGGCTCTATTATAAGGTCCTTAGGTTACCTGTATCGCAGCTTTTTCACAGAAGTAGGTGGGCATCTGTGAGAAAAAGAAATCTTTAGCTCTAAGAAAATCCTGCTAACATCAGTCTTAATAAAGTATATTTAAATCTTCTCTTCATCCCATTTAATAATTTCTTTGATCCAGGCATCAGCTGATCAATGCTTTTGTATCTCACACCTGCCAAAAGCCCCATACAGTTTGAATGCAAGGACATACTCAAAAAATCTGGGAAATGACCTCTTATTCCCAGGAAATCCCATGTTCTCTGGAGCTTACCAGATTCACTAGGAGGAAATGTAAAGAAGAAATAAAATACATATTAATCATTAAACACGTCCATGTGTCTAAGCTTTGCAAATAGCCATCTGAGTTTGAACTACTGTCATACGTTTCTGAATTAGGAGTAATGAGTATCAACATCCCAGAATAGTTGAATCTGACATTGTAAGCCCTTAGATCTTAACTCAAACTCAGTTTGCACATAAATGTGTTTTGGGGTATGGATCTGGGTTTTTGTATATATGTATTGTCAGAAACAGGGTATTTTCCCCTGGAGGTTGGAGCTTTGACAATGACATGATCACAGAAATGTTTCTGATTTTGTTAAGTTTTCCCAACATGTAGCCCAGTGCAGGTAGATGTGTTTGTGTCTTGGGCTGGACCCATACACATAACAACTCTATTGTTCCCTATCCTGACAGCTAACCGGCATCCCCAAGACCTCGAACCCTGAGCTGGCCATGCTCATGCCAAGTGATCTTGCTGCAGAAACAGCATATGGAGGCTGGAAATGACAGCCAGGAGGATTATGCACACGGTCAGGTTCTCTCTGTATCACTAAGAGCATGCACTATTCCCGCTTGAAATCAACACCTGGCATGTATCTTGTCACCTAGAAAGTAGAAAACTAGTTCTGTACACTGTTTATCCCCGATGGTGACAAATTTCCCACTCGCCATTATTTTCCTTTTTTTGTTTTAAAGATTTTATTATTTTATTATTTATTTATTTGAGAGAGAGGGAGAGAGAGACCAGGTGGAGGACAGGCAGACGGGTTTGGAGAGAGACAGGCAGACTGCGGGCTGAACACGGAGCCTGATGGGGTGTCCGTCTTGTGACATGGAGAACATGAGCTGAGCTGAAATCAAGAACCTCCAAGGCATCCCTCTACTGTCTGTTTCAGCCACAGCCTGACCGTTATGTACAAATGGTCACTTTAAAATCCCTCCAATGAACTCTGTTTGGCACAAAAGCCCTCAAGGTCTCGGGACACCACGCAGCCTGTTGTTCCAGGTGAACGACTTCTCTGCTCTTAGGGAGACAGAGAGCCCTGGGGTGAAGCAGACTCATTTCCGTTAAGTGAATGTTTGAATGGCATACGGGTGTCTATGACTCATGGGACTAAATGACTGGTAACAAAGGTCTCTGGGATCCTCGCCAAAATAAAAGAGAAATCACTGAAGAGACCAAACACAAGTTCAGGATTGTTCTGTGACATTTTTCTAATGTTGGGAATCTGCTCCCCAAGCTCTCCGTGCCCTGTCTGCAAACAGACTCCGGGGCTGTGTAAATTGTCACCAATATTATTTGGACTCTTTTGCATTTTTGCCAATAAGTGTGTAATGGCTACGGGGATTGTACCTAAGACTTGGCTCAATTATTTATTCCATCTGTGTTTAGCCCCTGGAGGTCAGGAGGATCATGATGCTCTAGAGCAAGTCATGGGTTCTCCCAGTTCTGCTTTCTGAGGAGCACAGGACACACACCACCGGCTCAGGTAGTGATGGCAGAGACCCAGAATGTCCGTCAGACTCACAAGAAACACAGTTCTTAACCAGCAGCAGATTTACTACCAATTAGCAGAGGATACAAAATGCTGAGAGCCCTTTCAGTGTCCAGGAGGCCCCAGACCCATCAGACACCGCTTCAGAGACCCCTCACTGCAGTGGAAAGCCTTTTTCCTCTCAAATGTGAGGCAGAACTATTACGGTACAAGTCAGCACAGAGAGGCTTGGGGGATTCTCACGTTATGTGTCCCTACCTTCGTAACCTGTTCTGGCTTTAGGGCTGTCATTTGGTAGCATATCTGCAGTGTGTATGGTGTGGGGTTCCTGCGGTCTAAACAGACCCTCTGCATTCTGCTGAAATGACTATGTCAGTAGTCAGAGAACAGCCAGCCCTGTAAGACCGTCATGTGTCTCTAGTCTGCATTTTGTGGTTACCGTTTGCTGGAGTTCTGCTCTGACCAGGCTCACTGAGGAGGGAGGAGCAGGTTGTAGATCCCTGCAAACCCTTTCTTTTGCGGGTGACTTCTTTTTGAATGCTTGTTTTGTCATATCAGTGAGAGGTTCTTTCCATCATTACAGTATTGTAGCACGTTCCAGACCAGGCCGCTCAGACTCTGGAACCACTGTGCATGGAAATGTGGTTTGCTGGGGAGGTGGGCTCTGTGTCAGTGCAGAAACGAGACGATGAATGACGGCTGCTCAGAGGGGTCAGGGGATGGGTTCCCTGAGATGGCCTTAGGGACAGGACAGTTGCTTTGGGGAGGGAGACATTTCCTTCTTCCCCCCAGGTTGTTCCTGCTGTTTTGGAATTAAATTGATAAGAGCAGATTTTGTCTTTCTATTCTATTTATTTATTTATTTTCATGTTGTACTTTTTATTTTTTACTTATTTTATTTCATTTTTTCAGTGTTCCAAGATTCATTGTTTATGCACCACACTCAGTGCTCTATGCAATACGTGCCCTCCATAATACCCACCACCTGGCTCCCCCAACCTCCCACCCACACCCCTTCAAAATCCTCAAATTGTTTTTCAGAGTCCATAGTCTCTCATGGTTCATGTCCCCCTCCAATTTCCCTCAACTCCCTTCTCCTCTTCATCTCCCCATGTCCTCCGTGTTATTTCTTATGCTCTACAAATAAGTGAAACCGTATGATAATTGACTCTTTCTGTTTATTTCACTCAGCGTAATCTCTTCCAGTCCTGTCCATGTTGATACAAAAGTTGGGTATTCATCCTTTCTGATGGAGGCATAATACTCCATAGTGTATATGGACCACATCTTCCTTATCCATTCGTCCATTGAAGGGCATCTTGGTTCTTTCCACAGTTTGGCAACCGTGGCCGTTGCTGCTATGAACATTGGAGTACAAATGGCCCTTCTTTTCACTACATCTGAATCTTTGGGGTAAATACCCAGTAGCGCAATTGCAGGGTCATAGGGAAGCTCTATTTTTAATTTCTTTTTTTTTTTTCCAATTTTTTATTTATTTTCAGCGTAACAGTATTCATTGTTTTTTCACCACACCCAGTGCTCCATGCAATCTGTGCCCTCCCTAATACCCACCACCTGGTTCCCCACCCTCCCACCCCGCCCCTTCAAAACCCTCAGGTTGTTTTTCAGAGTCCATAGTCTCTCATGGTTCACCTCTCCTTCCAATTTCCCTCAACTCCCTTCTCCTCTCCATCTACCCTTGTCCTCTATATTATTTGTTATGCTCCACCAATAAGTGAAACCATATGATACTTGACTTTCTCTGTTTGACTTATTTCACTCAGCATAATCTCTTCCAGTCCTGTCCATGTTGCTACAAAAGTTGGGTATTCGTCCTTTCTGATGGAGGCATAATACTCCATAGTGTATATGGACCACATCTTCCTTATCCATTCATCCGTTGAAGGGCATCTTGGTTCTTTCCACAGTTTGGCGACCGTGGCCATTGCTGCTATAAACATTGGGGTACAGATGGCCCTTCTTTTCACTACATCTGTATCTTTGGGGTAAATACCCAGCAGTGCAATTGCAGGGTCATAGGGAAGATCTATTTTTAATTTCCTGAGGAATCTCCACACTGTTCTCCAAAGTGGCTGCACCAGTTTGCATTCCCACCAACAGTGTAAGAGGGTTCCCCTTTCTCCACATCCTCTCCAACACACGTTGTTTCCTGTCTTGCTAATTTTGGCCATTCTAACTGGTGTAAGGTGGTATCTCAATGTGGTTTTGATTTGAATCTCCCTGATGGCTAGTGATGATGAACATTTTTTCATGTGTCTGGTAGCCATTTGTATGTCTTCATTGGAGAAGTGTCTGTTCATATCTTCTGCCCATTTTTTAATATGATTGTCTGTTTTGTGTGTGTTGAGTTTGAGGAGTTCTTTATAGATCCTGGATATCAACCTTTTATCTGTACTGTCATTTGCAAATATCTTCTCCCATTCCGTGGGTTGCCTCTTTGTTTTGATGACTGTTTCTTTTGCTGTGCAGAAGCTTTTTATCTTGATGAAGTCCCAGAAGTTCATCTTTGCCTTTGTTTCCTTCGCCTTTGGAGACATATCTTGAAAGAAGTTGCTGTGGCTGATATCAAAGAGGTTACTCCCTATGTTCTCCTCGAGGATTCTGATGGATTCCTGTCTCATGTTGAGGTCTTTTATCCATTTCGAGTTTATCTTTGTGTACGGTGTAAGAGAATGGTCAAGTTTCATTCTTCTACATATAGCTGTCCAGTTTTCCCAGCACCATTTATTGAAGAGACTGTCTTTTTTCCACTGGATATTTTTTCCTGTTTTGTCAAAGATTATTTGACCATAGAGTTGAGGGTCCATATCTGGGCTCTCTACTCTGTTCCACTGGTCCATGTGTCTGTTTTTATGCCAGTACCATGCTGTCTTGGTGATCACAGCTTTGTAGTAAAGCTTGAAATCAGGTAACGTGATGCCACCAGTTTTATTTTTGTTTTTCAACATTTCCTTAGCAATTCGGGGTCTCTTCTGATTCCATACAAATTTTAGTATTATTTGCTCCAGCTCTTTGAAAAATACTGGTGGAATTTTGATTGGAATGTCATTAAAAGTATAGATTGCTCTGGGCAGTATAGACATTTTAACGATGTTTATTCTTCCCATCCAAGAGCATGGGATGGTCTTCCATCTTTTTGTGTCTTCTTCAATTTCTTTTAGGAGTGTTCTGTAGTTCCTCGAGTACAGATCATTTACCTCTTTGGTTAGGTTTATTCCGAGGTATCTTATGGTTTTTGGTGCTATAGTAAATGGAATCGATTCTCTAATTTGTCTTTCTGTATTTTCATTGTTAGTGTATAAGAAAGCCACTGATTTCTGGACATTGACTTTGTATCCTGCTACATTACTGAATTGCTGTATGAGTTCTAGTAGTTTGGAGGTGGAGTCTTTCGGGTTTTCCATATAAAGAATCATGTCATCTGCGAAGAGAGAGAGTTTGACTTCTTCCTTGCCAATTTGGATACCTTTTATTTCTCTTTGTTGTCTGATTGCTGTTGCTAGGACTTCTAATACTATGTTGAACAAGAGTGGTGAGAGTGGGCATCCTTGTCATGTTCCTGATCTCAATGGGAAGGCTGCAAGCTTTTTCCCATTGAGGATGATATTTGCTGTAGGTTTTTCATAGATAGATTTGATGAAGTTCAGGAATGTTCCCTCGATCCCTATACTTTGAAGCGTTTTAATCAGGAATGGATGCTGGATTTTGTCAAAAGCTTTTTCTGCATCAATGGAGAGGATCATGTGGTTCTTCTCTCTTCTCTTATTGATTTGTTCTATCACATTGATTGATTTGCGAATGTTGAACCATCCTTGTAACCCAGGGATGAATCCTACCTGGTCATGGTGGATAATCTTTTTAATGTGCTGTTGGATCCTGTTTGCTAGGATCTTGTTGAGAATCTTAGCATCCATATTCATCAGTGATATTGGTCTGAAATTCTCCTTTTTGGTAGGGTCTTTGCCTGGTTTGGGGATCAGGGTAATGCTGGCTTCATAAAAAGAGTCTGGAAGTTTTCCTTCTGCTTCAATTTTTTGAAACAGCTTCAGGAGAATAGGTATTATTTCTTCTTTGAAAGTTTGATAGAATTCCCCAGGGAATCCGTCAGGTCCTGGGCTCTTGTTTTTTGGGAGGTTTTTGATCACTGCTTCAATCTCGTTACTAGATATCGGTCTATTCAGGTTGTCAATTTCTTCCTGGTTCAATTTTGGGAGTTTATAGTTTTCCAGGAATGCATCCATTTCATCTAGGTTGCTTAGCTTATTGGCATATAACTCTTGATAATAGCTTATGATGATTGTTTCTACTTCCTTGGTGTTAGTTGTGATCTCTCCCTTTTCATTCATAATTTTATTAATTTGGGCTTTCTCTCTTTTCTTTTGGATTAGTGTGGCCAATGGTTTATCGATCTTATTGATTCTTTCAAAAAACCAGCTTCTAGTTTCGTTGATACGTTCTACTGTATCTCTGGTTTCTACCTCGTTGATCTCTGCTCTAATCTTGATTATTTCCCTTCTTACGTGTGGAGTTGGTTTGATTTGTTGTTGATTCTCCAGTTCTTTAAGGTGTAGAGACAGCTGGTGTATTCTGGATTTTTCAATTTTTTTGAGGGAGGCTTGGATGGCTATGAATTTCCCCCTTAGGACCGCCTTTGCTGTATCCCATAGGTTTTGGAGTGAAGTGTCTTCGTTCTCATTGGTTTCCATAAATTGTTTAAGTTCTTCTTTGATCTCCTGGTTGATCCAAGCATTCTTAAGCAAGGTGGTCTTTAGCTTCCAGGTATTTGAGTTCCTTCTGAACTTTCCCTTGTGATTGAGCTCCAGTTTCAAAGCATTGTGGTCTGAGAATATGCAGGGAATAATCTCAGTCTTTTGGTATCGGTTGAGCCCTGATTTGTGACCCAGTATGTGGTCTATTCTGGAGAAGGTTCCATGTGCACTTGAGAAGAATGAGTATTCTGTTGTTTTAGGGTGGAATGTTCTGTATATATCTCTGAGGTCCATCTGGTCCAATGTATCATTCAATGCTCTTATTTCTTTATTGATTTTCTGCTTCGATGATCTGTCTATTTCTGAGAGAGGCGTGTTAAGATCTCCTACTATTAATGTATTCATATCAATATGACTCTTTATCTTGATTAATAGTTTTCTTATGTAATTGGCTGCTCCCATATTGGGGGCATAGATATTTACAATTGTTAGATCATCTTGGTGGATAGTCCCTTTAAGAATGATGTAGTGTCCTTCTGTATCCCTGACTACCGTCTTTAGTTTAAAATCTAATTTATCTGATATGAGAATCGCTACCCCGGCCTTCTTTTGAGGCCCATTGGCGTGAAAGATGCTTCTCCATCCCTTCACTTTCAGTCTGGGTGTATCTTTAGGTTCAAAATGGGTCTCTTGTAGACAACATATGGATGGGTCCTGTCGTTTTATCCAATCTGCAACCCTGTGTCGTTTTATGGGTGCATTTAGGCCATTCACATTGAGAGTGATTATTGAGAGATACGTTTTTATTGACATTGTGTTATCTTTGAAGTCTTTCTTTCTGTCGATTGTCTCTATATTTCTGTTCAATGCTATTCTTAGGATTTTTCCTCTTTTATAGAACCCCCCTTAATATTTCCTGCAGTGTCGGCTTGGTGGTTGCATAGTCTTTCAAGCCTTGCCGGTCTTGGAAACTCTTTATCTCTCCATCCATTTTGAATGTCAGTCTTGCTGGATAAAGTATTCTTGGCTGCATGTTCTTCTCATTTAGTGCCCTGAATATATCTTGCCAGCCCTTTCTGGCTTGCCAGGTCTCTGTGGACAGGTCTGACGTTATTCTGATGGGCTTTCCTCTGTATGTAAGGAGCTTCTTTGTCCTAGCGGCTTTCAAGAGATTGTATCTACAATTATGATTCCTCAATTTTACTATGAGGTGCCTGGATTTTTTTTTGAATTTATAATCTTGGGGGGGGACCTTTCTACTTCTAGTACATGAACACTTGTTCCATTCGCAAGATTGGGAAAATTTTCATGAAAAACTTGTTCCACTATATCTTCTAGACTTCTTTCTTTCTCCTCCCCTTCAGGGATTCCAATAATTCTGACGTTGGAACGTTTCATGGCATCATTTATTTCCCTGATTCTGTTTTCGTGGCTTCTAAGCTGTTTGTTCCAGGCTTCCTCCTGATCCTTTCTCTCTATTTGTTTGTCCTCCAGATCACTAATTCTATCTTCTGTCTCAGTTACCCTGGCTTTTAGAGAATTTAGATTAGATTGGAACTCATTGAAAGCGTTGTGAACCTCATCCCTGGTGGCCTTCAGCTCTGCCCTAACATTATGAACCTCCTCTCTGGTGGCTTTCAATTCTGCCCTAATCAATTCCGTTTGGTCATCCATGGCTTTCTCCAACCTAGCTATTGCCTGGATAATTGTTAGCCTGAATTCTCTTTCTGACGTATTGTCTATGTTGATAGCCGTTAGCTCTGTTGCAGAAGGCCCATCCTCTGTATTTTTCTTCTGTTGGGGATTCCTCCTCCTAGTCATTTTGGTGAGAGATGACTGGACAGATGTAGCTGGATGTATCGACCGTGGTGCAGTCAAGGTGCACCCTGGAACGCTTCTGAGCACTCAGGATTCCCCACCCAAATGAGAGAAAAAAGAAAAGAAAAAGAAAAGAGAGGGAGAGAGAGAGAGACAGGAAAAAAAGGGAAGATAAAAGTGAAGGTTCAGCCCAAATGGGCCCCAGGGTAAGGTTTATGACGTATACAAACAAAAACAGACAAACAAAAAGACTGATAAAAGTATATGACGAGAGAAAATATATATATATATAAGCAAAAAAAAGGAGGAGCCTCGTCAAGAAGAACCCCAAGTATAAGATTTATATACTATCCGGACAAACATAAATACACAGAGACACTGGCAGAAGAAAAAGATGGGAGCATGGTTATAGATTCTCGGTGTGGGCGAGGAAGGTTATTTTGATTCTTCCTGGATGTATCTTGATATCTTTGTTAAAGGACTCAACTTCCCTAAGAAAAAGGGGGATTAAAAATTGGTTCACCTATAGGGGTAGCATTGCTTGGAGAAAGGGGGTTACCTTGAAGTTTAACTCTATATGAATATTAGAAAATAAAAATAAAAAAGGAATAAAATGGACTAAACTAAATTAAAAATTTTTTTTAAAAATTAAGAAAATAGAAAAGCAAAAGAAAAACACATGTGTATGTATCAAAAAATTCAGGTTAGAAGTTTATCATGGAATTTGATGTACTGGACATCTCACTGTGATGGTAAATAGGTTAAAAAATTATCTATATAAAAAAAGAAAAAAAATGAACCAGAATAGTGGGAAAGAATTAAAAATAAAAGTTGTATCTATGAAGTAGTGGTGGTTGTTTTCTTGTAGTCTTTTTTTTTTTTTTTTTTCCTGATTTGTTTTCTGGGGGAGGGGGCTGCCACGTGGGTTTTCAGTCAATGATGTTCCCTGAGTTAAGTCCTCCCGACCCCCTCAAGGGGGTGGGCTCTGAGAAAAACGTTTTTTTTCAGGTTTTTGTTCTCTGGAGGTTTTTATGTTTGTTCACTTCTTTTCTCTCGCCTTGACAGCTTTTGATGGTTTTTGGAGGTTTAGAGGAAAGCAAACTGCACCCCGACCTCCCTCTCAGAGAGAAGCCTCAGTCTGCTCCCCTGCAGGTGCTGCAGCCGCTGGGCCGCGGGCAGAGCAGGTTCTGAGTCGCGGTCCCTGGGGACACGGGATCTCCTGCTTGTCCGCAAAACCACGACAGCGGCGGCTGTCCGGGCAGCTCCAGACCGCCAGAGAGGTTCCAAGCAGCAATCGCACACTGAGATTTTCCCGCTGGCTGGGCTGAGAGCTCAGGGCTTGCGCGCACCTCTCCCAGGGGAGGGTTTGGGGCGCGGCGCCTCCAGCTCTATCGGCTCTATCGCCGCGTGGGTCCCAGAACACCAGGCTGGGCGTGCACCTCTCTCAGGGGAGGTTGAGGCACGCGCGCATCTCCAGGAAGGTGCGCGTTCTGCCGTCTGGCATGGCCCCAGCCCCTCACGGGAGCCGGACTCCACCCGTTCTCGGGCGCGCTTGCGGCTCCGGGACCAAGACCAGGTTTCTCCGCCGCACTCTCTGGCTCAGCGCCAGGGGAGGCTGCCCTGGGTCTGGGGACTTAAGCCCCTATCCCTATCCGCCCCGATTCCCACAATTTCCCCGCTCGAGTCTTTGCTCTTTTGAGTGCTTTCAACAAGACTCCAAGTTAATGCTGGTCCCCAGATGCCGGGCACTCTCGTATCGGGGTATTATTTTCCAGTCGGTCGCCTCTGGTGGCTCCCTCCCCCTTTTGTTTATCTTCCGATATCAGTCCGACGTTCCCACTCCACTTTACCTGCCCACTGGCGTCTTCTGGCCCCCGTAGAGATCCAGACGTGTATAATTCTGATCTCAGGCTGATTTCATGGGTGATCGGAGTTCTTTGGTAGGTAATCAGCTCACTTTAGGGTGCAGGTTGAAAAGGCGCCTCCTCCTACTTCCCCGCCATCTTGTCTCCCCTCTTTTTTTTTTTTTTAAAGATTTTATTTATTTATTTGTCAGAGAGAGAGAGAGAGAATCAGAGAACACAAGCAGGCAGAGCGGCAGCAGAGGCAGAGAGAGAAGCAGGCTCCCCACTGAGCAAGGAGCCCAGTGTGGGACTTGATCCCAGGATCCTGGGATCATGACCTGAGCTGAAGGCAGCGGTTTAACCAACTGAGCCACCCAGGCGTCCCTCTACTTTTAATTTCTTAAGGAATCTCCACACTGTTCTCTAAATTGGCTGCACCAGCTTGCATTCCCACCAACAGTGTAAGAGGGTTCCCCTTTCTCCACATCCTCTCCAACACACGTTATTTCCTGTGTTGCTAATTTTGGCCATTCTAACTGGTGTAAGGTGGTATCTCAAAGTCAACACACACAAAACCGATAATCATGTCAAAAAATGGGCAGAAGACATGAACAGACACTTCTCCCATGAAGAGATACAAATGGCTTCAGGCACATGAAAAAATGTTCATCATCACTAGCCGTCAGGGAGATTTTGAAGCCAGTTTTAACCTCTTTTGAGAATGAAGTTGCTTACATGCTTACAGATTGGAAGAACAAATATTGTGAAAATGTCTATGCTACCTAAAGCAATCTACATGTTTAGTGCAATCCCTGGCAAAATACCATTAACTTTCTTCACAGAACTGGAACAAATAATCCTAAAATTTGTATGGAACCAGAAAAGACCCCGAACAGCCCGAGGAATGTTGATAAAGAAAACAGAGCCGGAGACATCACAATTCTGGACTTCAAGCTCTATTACCAAGCTGTAATCATGAAGACAGTATGGTGCTCCACAAAAACAGACACACAGATCAATGGAACAGAATAGAGGGCCCAGAAATGGACCCCCCAACTCGATGGTCAACTAATCTTCCCTAAAGCAGGAAAGAATGTGCAATGGAAGAAAGAGAGCCTCTTCAACAAATGGTGTTGGGAAATTGGACGGCCACCTGCAGAAGAATGAAACTGGACCATTCTTTTACAGCATACACAAGGAAAAACTCAAAATGGACGAAAGAGCTAAATGTGAGATACAAATCCATTATAATGCTGGAAGAGAACACAGGCAACAATCTCTGTGACCTCAGCTGCAGCAACACCTTGCTAGACACATCTCCATAGGCAAGGGAAACAAAGACAAAATCGAAGTATTGGGACTCCATTAAAATAACAAGCTTTTGCCCAGCAGAGGAAACAGTTGACAAAACCAAAAGAGATTGACAGAATGGGATAAGTTATGCACAAGTGACATATCAGATAAAGAGATCTTTATAGATCCAAAATCTATAAAGAACTTATCAAAGTCAATACCCAAAGAACAAACGATCCAGCCAAGACATGGGCAGAACACATGAACAGACATTTCTGCAAAGAAGACATCTAAATGGCCAACAGACACATGAAAAAATGTTGAACTTCACTTGGCATCAGGGAAATACAAATCAAAACCACAATGAGATAGCACCTCACGCCAGTTACAATGGCTAAAACTGACAAGTCAGAAAACAATAGGTGTTGGAGAGGATGTAGAGAACAGGGAACCCTCCTACCCTGTTGGTGGGAATGCAAGCTGGTGCAGCCACTCTGGAAAACAGCATGGAGGTTCCTCAAAAGGTTAAAAATAGAGCTACTTTATGACCCAGCAATCGCACTACTGGGTATTTACCCCAAAGATACAAATGTAATGATCCAAAGTGGTACGTGCACCCCCAATGCTCATAGCAGCCATGTCCACAATAACAAAACTATGGACAGAGCCCAGATGTCCAGTGACAGATGAATGGATAATGAAGAGGTGATAATAATGGAGTATTATGCAGCCATCAAAGAATGAAATCTTGCCATTTGCAATGACACGGATGGAACTAGAGGGTATTAGGCTATGTGAAATAAGTCATTCAGAGAAAGACAATAATCATATGATGCCCCTGATATGTGGAATTTAAGAAACAAAACCAAGGATCACAGGGGAAGGGAGGAAAAAATGAGACAAGTCAAAACCAGAGAGGGAGAAAAAGCATAGGAGACTCTTAATCACATGAAGCAAACTGAGGACTGCTGGAGGGGACGGGGTGGAGGGAAAGGGTAACTGGGTGATGGACATTGGGGCGGTGTTGTAATGAGCACTGAGTATTGTATAACATTGATGGATCATGGGCCTGTACTCCTGAAAGAAGTAATACATTATATGATAACTAAATGAATTTATTTATTTATTTAAGATTTTACATATTTATTTGACAGAGAGAGATCACAAGTAGGCAGAAGGCAGGCGGAGAGAGAAGGGGAAGCAGGTTCCCCACTGAGCAGAGAGCCAGATATGGGTCTTGATCCCAGGACCCTGCGATCATGACCTGAGCCAAAGACAGAGGCTTAACCCACTGAGTCACCCAGGTTCCCTTCATTGAATTTAAATAAAAAGATAATTAAAGAAAGAGTTTTTTACAATAACCTCATTAGAAGTTTGGTAGAGTTTGCTTGCTTTCCTTTATATTCAGCTTCAAGATTAGACTATGCCTAATTATTAGCTCTGTGATCCCGTGTACAGTAGTTATAAAGGAGAATAAGTGACAAAAAGAATCACATACTTACATTTATTTATTTATTTTTAAAGACTAAACTATTTATTTTAGAGTCAGAAAGAGAGTGCATGAAGAGGGGGAGGTGAAGAAGGAGATAGAGAGAGAAGTGGACTCCCTGCTGGGCCCGGAGCTCTATGCCTAAGCTGGGCTCCACCCCTCCACCCTGAGATCATGATTGTATTAAAAGTAAATGAAAAATTTATTCACAGTTTTACATTTAAAATTAAGTAACTGAATGGACCCTTACTTATATATTTATATGTAAATGTTTGGGGCAATTGTTACAAAAAAAGTCTTAAGTGTTTTGTAAAACAAGTAGGTCATTCATAGAGAAATATATGACATGACAAAAGAGATAAACAAGGTCTCCTCTGGCATAGTCCTTGATCGTCATTCTCCCTGAGGACAGCCATCTCTGGACAGCTCAGTGACAGGGGCTCATTAACAGTGTGGGGCATCTGTCCCCCAGAGATGTCAGCCAGGGAAACACATTTGGTTCTCAGTGCCAGCCCAGCCCAGCCACAGCTGAGTGTCACAGTACCCTCTCCTGGGCTCAAAAGTGTCTCCTTGTCATACAGCCAGGTCACTGCTTTTGGGAAACCAAGGTGGAGTTTGCAATTGTCTTCATCTCCTCTCTCCTAGAGGAAAAGGGCAGATCTCTGTTCACCTAAAGATATGGGAAGTTATCATGAGAAAACATCCTTCTGCATAGGAAAAATTTATGGATAAGCCAGTGCTGGTGTAGTCAACCTTTGCATTTACTTCACATGACTGATTCTGCATGTCTAAGTGCCAATCCTTGATACTGTCTTTAGGCAGTGACTTGGAAAGGAGGTAGGAAAATAGCTTTGAACCTACAGAGAGGGTGAGCAAAGGTGAGTGGAATGAAACTTGGTCTGTGTGTTGCTTTAGGAATTGGAAGTTTGTCCATTTTCAGTTGCGATTGTTCTTGAAACAGAAGAGCTGCCCTGGTTTGCACGTATGGTCTAGTGTCTAACGGAAGACTGTGGAAAGTCACCACACGTAGGAACTAAATTTAGCTCTTTGTTATAGACTCCACCAAGTCATTCCCAGGCATTTCATTCTACTATAGCACATTCACTACACCTGTGTACGCACATGTGGAAAATACTTTAAATATCTATATGTAATGCGAATAAAATATGCCCTTCAGCGATAGAATAAGAGAGTCTTCATGTGTATAAAAGTATTATACTATATGCTTCCATGCTTTCCTATTGGTTCTTGTTGTCCATGAAAATAGACAATATTTGTTCTCTGTTTAAATCTCGTTGTCATTATTTATCATTTCTAAATGTTCATTTTCTCCCTTACAAGTTACCAAAGAATCTAAAATATGTAAGGATTATTAGAAACTTTATGTTGAAGATTACAACAGGGAGTTGCATTTTGTGGATATTGTGTCAGTGCATCTCTACTGGGACACTGGGTTCCGTCCTTCTATCCCTGCACAGCATCGTGAATGGAGTCTTGTGTGAATGCTGCTGGGGTCCTGCTCAGACGCTCTTCACCTGGCTGCTGCTCCGATCCTGACCCTATGTGTTAGGAATATGGGCTCCCGGGTGCACAGCCATTCCCTCCTTCAGAGATTTGCCCTCAGCTGAGAGGGAGCCGCTTTGCCAGGGGGTCTCGGGAACACATTTGGGGCAGCTCACAGCCAGGGACAGACTCACGGAAGAGACAAAAGGCTGCCAATGTCAAGACAGGACTAAGTCTGATGCAATGCATGCTCCAGAGCTGTGCTGTCCAACACTGGAGTACGGAGCCACAGAAAGTCATTTAAATTTCAATATATAATATTAAATAAAATACAAAATTCAGCTTCTCAACTAGGCTATTTTAAATGCTCAGGTAGTGACATTGGGTTAGTGGCTATTGCATTAGACAGGGAGGGCTGAGTATTTCTACCAGCACAGATGCATACTTGTATGGGAGAGTTGTGTCCAGCTTCTTATGGGATCAGGCTCATGCCATCTTCCACCTGAGACCACATCCTTGCTTAGCAGCATTCTCTGCTCTGTTTTGCTTCCCTCATCCTCTTTATCCTGAGAACATTCCTGAACAAACCACATGCAGTGGAAATCCTACTTGATCCCCTTCTCCCATGGAACCTGGTGGGAACACCGTCCATGTTCATGAGACCTGTCATTTCCAGTGTTGTGATAGCTGCCCTCCCCTCACTAGCTCATCCTGCATTGCCCTTGGGGGCCTTTCTAGTATATTGGGATCATCTCAGACCCAGGGGACAGAAGATTTATTAAAGTAATAGTTTTTCATTCCTATCACTGCCAACCTTATTTCAGGATTCATTCACAACTGGATAGTGCAGGGTTTGTATGTCAATTATGTCGGTGACTGTTCTATATTTGAAATATGTTCAATACAGACATTTTCATGAGATCTCTGATCTTTAAAATGTATAGTTTGCTTACTGAGTATGTGACTGTCAAGAAATATGGACTCTTCCACTTAAACCTTTAGACTTATGTGTCAGCGTTGAACAGGCGGTAATGGCTCTATGAGCTTTCATGTGCTGGTACGAAACATTCAACCTCTTCCATTAGATGTCTGTTCTCTTAATTATTATTGTAGAATTGTATTTTTTCAGATGTCATTTCCCACTTTATTGTTTTTAGATGATAATTATTACATAAAATGTCATTGTTTCTGTTTTGTAGAATCTATTTATTTTTATTTCACCTAATAACTCTTTTCTCTCTCAACGTATAACCTGTGCTTTTCTCAAGGATATATTGTTTTGTATGCAAGATAATAATTTATGTGTGGATTCGTAGTTGGAGTTGCCTCTACTGTATCACATCATGATAATTGCTAGAGACGGCGATCTGTGCTTCTTACATAGGATGGGTGTGTTTACCGTTCCAGCCAGGATTATTTACGTAGTTTGTCCAAGAGGAATGAATGTCTCTTACTGCATTCAGGCATTTGATACCTACCTACGTAGAGATGACGGTTTTTAGTCTACTCACACAGGTCTTTAACGTGGTAAGAAGTAGACGAAATGAAGTTTTTCATTTAACCTTAGGCTACCCATGTCCTTTCTCTGGGAAGATGTGTTCTGTGGTGGTGCACAGAGATTGGAGAGGGACGGATGCTGAGCGGGGGAGGTGGAAGGGAGGAAAGTGAGCCAGATCAGTGGCACAAGCTGTTGAGATCCGAAGAAGGCGTTATGCAGCCTGCTCTTTCTCACGTCCAGTGCTGCTCAAGGGGAATAGTTTTCCTAGATGTAATGTGAAAAAAAAAATAAACAAGACGGTGGACTATGACAAGAGTATTCCTGTTCCCTCCCAGGGTTCTCTCCAGGAAGGCACTGGAAGCAATTGTGACCTCCACAGACAATCCCATTCTTTTTGTCTCTTTCAGTGGGCATCTCCTTTGCCTGATACTTTATTTTTCAACCTAAAATCATATTCATTTTTGTACCTGTCCGATAGAAGCCATTCAGCATTCTTTAGATATATGTATACACACATACACATACATATATCATCTGGAAAAGAAGGAAACCATTTGTTCAAGTTCAGAGTTTTGTCTTCTCTTTCCTTCCTTCTTAGTCCTTATTGATAGGATAACTTTAATGTATATCACTATTTATTGTGATGGTACAATATGATATTGGTGTTTTCCTTGGATGAGTTAACATTTCCTTTTTGTCCTCCTTACTTTGGTGAGTAATGCCTTCATTAGACACCTTGAAAATACCAGCAATTTCTTTCAGATAATTTATCTGTATTTGTGCGTGTGGGCATGAAACTGAACTATGTTTTTTTTTTTTTTTTTAATTTGCTCTTCTGAGCAGGTGCGAGTCTGGGCACATTCCCTGCTGTTGCACATTTACACTGTCTCAGATACCTCTATAACTAATTGCATTAAGAAAGTTTTTGTGGATAGATTTTTTTTGTGTGTGTGGATATAGCTGAATGCATTTCTACAGGAAATCCAAGGAAGTATAAAATAATGTGAAATATTATATCCTCTATTCTGATTCCATAAAACTTATTTTATGCCAGTTTTGTACCAATTTCTTTCACACACTAGTGGGTCTGCCCTGAAACGTGATTCAGATACTTAGTCTTAGAAGAACAAGAAATGCAATTGCAGGGTCATAGGGAAGCCCTATTTTTAATTTTTTTTCTTTTTTCTTTTATTTATTTTTTTAAAATTTCTTTTCAGCATAACAGAATTCATTGTTTATGCACCACACCCAGTGCACCATGCAATACATGCCCTCCATAATACTCACCACCTGGCTCCCCCAACCTCCCACCCCCTGCCCCTTCAAAAACCCTTGTTTTTCAGAGTCCATAGTCTCTCATGGTTCATCTCCCCTCCAATTTCCCTCAAATCCCTTCTCCTCTCCATCTTCCTATGTCCTCCATGTTATTTGTTATGCTCCACTAACAAGTGAAACCATATGATAATTGACTCTCTCTGCTTGACTTATTTCACTCAGCATAATCTCTTCCAGTCCCGTCCATGATGATACAAAAGTTGGGTATTCATCCTTTCTGATGGAGGCATAATACTCCATAGTGTATATGGACCACATCTTCCTTATCCATTCGTCTGTTGAAGGGCATCTTGGTTCTTTCCACAGTTTGGTGACTGTGGCCATTGCTGCTATAAACGTTGGGGTTCAGATGGCCCTTCTTTTCACTCCATCTGTATCTTTGTGGTAGATACTCACTAGCGCAATTGCAGGGTCATAGGGAAGCTCTATTTTTAATTTCCTGAGGAATCGCCACACTGTTCTCCAAAGTGGCTGCACCAACTTGCATTCCCACCAACAGTGCAAGAGGGTTCCCCTTTCTCCACATCCTCTCCAACACACGTTGTTTCCTGTCTTGCTAATTTTGGCCATTCTAACTGGTGTAAGGTGGTATCTCAAGGTGGTTTTCATTTGAATCTCCCTGATGGCTAGTGATGATGAACATTTTTTCATGTGTCTGATAGCCATTTGTATGTCTTCATTGGAGAAGTGTCTGTTCATGTCTTCTGCCCATTTTTTGACATGATTATCTGTTTTGTGTGTGTTGAGTTTGAGGAGTTCTTTATAGATCTTGGATATCAGCATTTTGTCTGTACTGTCATTTGCAAATATCTTCTCCCATTCCGTGGGTTGCCTCTTTCTTTTGTTGACTGTTTCCTTTGCTATGCAGAAGCTTTTGATCCTGATGAAGTCCCAAAAGTTCATTTTTGCTTTTGTTTCCTTTGCTTTTGGAGACATACCTTGAAGGAAGTTGCTGTGGCTGATATCGAAGAGGCTAATGCCTATGTTCTCCTCTAGGATTCTGATGGATTCCTGTCTCACGTTGAGGTCTTTTATCCATTTCGAGTTTATCTTTGTGTACTGTGTAAGAGAGTGGTCGAGTTTCATTCTACATATAGCTGTCCAGTTTTCCCAGCACCATTTATTGAAGAGACTGTCTTTTTTCCACTGTATATGTTTTCCTGCTTTGTCAAAGATTATTTGACCATAGAGTTGAGGGTCCATATCTGGGCTCTCTACTCTGTTCCACTGGTCTATGTGTCTGTTTTTATGCCAGTACCATGCTGTCTTGGTGATCACCGCTTTGTAGTAAAGCTTGAAATCAGGTAACTTGATGCCCCCAGTTTTGTTTTTCTTTTTCAACATTTCCTGAGGAATTCAGGGTCTTTTCTGATTCCATACAAATTTTAGGATTGTTTGCTCCAGCTCTTTGAAAATACCGGTGGAATTTTGATCAGGATGGCATTAAAAGTATAGATTGCTCTAGGCAGTATAGACATTTTAACAATGTTTATTCTACCGATCCAAGAGCATGGAATGGTCTTCCATCTATTTGTGTCTTCTTCAATTTCATTCATGAGTGTTCTTTAGTTCCTCGAGTACAGATCCTTTACCTCTTTGGTTAGGTTTATTCCCAGGTATTTTATGGTTCTTGGCGCTGTAGTAAATGGAATCAATTCTCTAATTTCTCTTTCTGTATTTTCATTGTTAGTGTATAAGAAAGCAACTGATTTCTGTACGTTGACTTTGTATCCTGCCACCTTACTGAATTGATGTATGAGTTCTAGTAGTCTGGGGGTGGAGTCTTTCGGGTTTTCCATATAAAGTATCATGTCATCTGTGAAGAGAGAGAGTTTGACTTCTTTATTGCCAATTTGGATGCCTTTTATTTCTCTTTGTTGTCTGATTGCTGTTGCTAGGACTTCTAATACTATGTTGAACGAGAGTGGTGAGAGTGGGCATCCTTGTCGTGTTCCTGATCTCAATGGGAAGGCTGCAAGCTTTTTCCCATTGAGGATGATATTTGCTGTGGGTCTTTCATACATAGATTTGATGAAGTTCAGGAATGTTCCCTCTATCCCTATACTTTGAAGCGTTTTAATCAGGAACCAATGCTGGATTTTGTCAAATGCTTTTTCTGCATCAATTGAGAGGACCGTGAGGTTCTTCTCTCTTCTCTTATTGAATTTTTCTATCAAATTGATTGATTTGTGAAAGTTGAACCATCCTTGTAATCCAGGGATGACTCCCACCTGGTCATGGTGGATAATCTTTTTAATGTGTTGTTGGATCCTATTAGCTAGGATCTTGATGAGAATCTTAGCATCCATGTTCATCAGTGATAGTGGTCTGAAATTCTCCTTTTTGGTGGGGTCTTTGCCTGGTTTGGGGATCAGGGTAATGCTGGCTTCTTAAAAAGAGTCTGGAAGTTTTCCTTCTGCTTCAATTTTTTAAAACAGCTTCAGGACAATGGGTGTTATTTCTTCTTTGAAAGTTTGGTAGAATTCTCCAGGGAATCTGTCAGGTCCTGGGCTCTTGTTTTTTGGGAGGTTTTTGATCACTGCTTCAATCTTGTTACTAGATATCAGTCTACTCAGGTTGTCAATTTCTTCCTGGTTCAATTTTGGGAGTTTATAGTTTTCCAGGAATGCATCCATTTCATCTAGGTTGCTTAACTTATTGGCATATAACTGTTGATAATAACTTCTGATGATTGTTTCTATTTCCTTGGTGTTAGTTGTGATCTCTCCCCTTTCATTCATAATTTTATTAATTTGGGCCTTCTCCCTTTTCTTTTGGATTAGTGTGGCCAATGGTTTATCGATCTTATTGATTCTTTCAAAAAACCAGCTTCTAGTTTCATTGATACGTTCTACTGTATCTCTAGTTTCTATCTCATTGATCTCTGCTCTAATCTTGATTATTTCCCTTCTTGTGTGTGGAGTTGCTTTAATTTGTTGTTGATTCTCCAGTTCTTTAAGGTGTAGAGACAGCTGGTGTATTCTGGATTTTTCAGTTTTTTTTGAGGGAGGCTTGTATGACTATGTATTTCCCCCTTAGGACCGCCTTTGCTGTATCCCATAGATTTGGACTGAAGTGTCTTCATTCTCATTGGCTTCCATGAATTGTTTAATTTTTTCTTTGATCTCCTGGTTGATCCAAGCAGTCTTAAGCAAGGTGGTCTTTAGCTTCCAGGTGTTTGATTTCCTTCCAAACTTTTCCTTGTGATTGAGTTCCAGTTTCAAAGCATTGTGATCCGAGAATATGCAGGGAATAATCTCAGTGTTTTGGTGTCGGTTGAACCCTGATTTGTGACCCAGTATGTGGTCTATTCTGGAGAAGGTTCCATGTGCACTTGAGAAGAATGAGTATTCTGTTGTTTTAGGGTGGAATGTTCTGTATATATCTATGAGGTCCATCTGGTCCAATGTGTCATTCAATTCTCTTGTTTCTTTATTGATTTTATGCTTGGATGAACTGTCTATTACTGAGAGAGGCGCGTTAAGGTCCCCTACTATTAATGTATTCATATCAATATGACTCTTTATCTTGGCTAATAGTTTTCTTATGTAATTGGCTGCTCCCATATTGGGGGCATAAATATTTACAATTGTTAGATCATCTTGGTGGATAGTCCCTTTAAGAATGATGTAGTGTCCTTCTGTATCTCTGACTACCGTCTTTAGTTTAAAATCTAATTTATCTGATATGAGAATCGCTACCCCGGCCTTCTTTTGAGGCCCATTGGCATGAAAGATGCTTCTCCATCCCTTCACTTTCAGTCTGGGTGTATCCTTAGGTTCAAAATGGGTCTCTTGTAGACAACATATGGATGGGTCCTGTCGTTTTATCCAATCTGCAACCTTGTGTCTTTTTATGGGTGCATTTAGGCCATTCACATTCAGAGTGATTATTGATAGATATGTTTTTATTGACATCGTGTTACCTTTGAAGTCTTTCTTTCTGTAGATTGTCTCCATATATTTCTGTACAGTGATATTCTTAGGATTTTTCCTCTTTTATACAACCCCCCTTAATATTTCCTGCAGTGTCGGCTTGGTGGTCACATACTCGTTTAAGCCTTGGAGGTCTTGGAAACTCTCTCTCCATCCATTTTTAATATCAATCTTGCTGAATAAAGTTTTCTTGGCTGCATGTTCTTCTCATTTAGTGCCCTGAATACATTTTGCCAACCATTTCTGGCTTGCCAGGTTTAAGCAGTGTATTTAAATGGTGGTATTTTCAGGTTCTCTCTGAGTGTGTGTTTAGTAGTTTTACTACTCTAAGGAAAATCTAATTCCAAACATGTAGCTTTCATAAATACAGTACTTTGAGAGGTAATTCTGACACAATGCTTATAGGCAGAACTACTACTGATATTTTGAATGTAACCGAATTATTTGTATATGTACATCCTAGCTCTTTTTAAAAAATTTAAAATTTTTTTTATAAACATATAATGTATTATTAGCCCCAGGGGTACAGGTCTGTGAATCGCCAGGTTTAGACACTTCACAGCACTGACCATAGCACATACCCTCCCCAATGCCCATAACCCCACCATCCTCTCCCTACCCCCTACCCCCTCAGTTTATTTTGTGACATTAAGAGTCTCTTATGGTTTGTCTCCCTCCTGATCCCATCTTGTTTCATTTATTCTTTTCCTACCCCCCAAACCCCCCATGTTGCATCT
This sequence comes from Martes martes, assembly GCF_963455335.1. Taxonomy (NCBI): domain Eukaryota; kingdom Metazoa; phylum Chordata; class Mammalia; order Carnivora; family Mustelidae; genus Martes; species Martes martes. The sequence continues at coordinate 147,148,701 of NC_137893.1, read as the reverse complement.
CCACTTCCTCATATCAGGGAGATCATATGATAGTTGTCTTTCTCTGATTGACTTATTTCGCTCAGCATAATACCCTCTAGTTCCAGCCATGTCATTGCAAATGGCAAGATTTTATTTCTTTTGATGGCTGCATAGTATTCCTTTGTGTATATATATATTACTACATCTTCTTTATCCATTCATCTGTTGATGGACATCTAGGTTCTTTCTATAGTTTGGCTATTGCGGACCTTGCTTTTATAAACATTTGGGTTTACATGCCCCTTCGGATCACTACCGTTTTATCTTTAGGGTAAATACCCAGTAGTGCAATTGCTATTTCATAGGGTAGCTCTATTTTCACCTTTTTGAGGAACCTCCTTGCTGTTTTCCAGAATGGTTGCACCAGCTTGCATTCCCACCAACAGGGTAGGAGGGTTCCCCTTTCTCTGCATCCTTGCCAGCACCTGTCATTTCCTGACTTGTTAATTTTAGCCATTCTGACTGGTATGAGGTGGTGTCTCATTGTGGTTTTGATTTGTATTTCCCTCATGCCGAGTGATGTGGAGCACTTTTTCATGTACACTCTAGCTCTTAAATTCCTATATCTGAACACATTTTTAGTTTCTTTTGTATTATATTCCATTGCAGGTGAGGTGTGTACAAATCCAGTTGTGTAAAACATAAGATACATATTTGCAATAACGTCTCTCCCTCTGTCTGCATCTCCTGATTCTTTCTGATTGTTCTCCCTCTATTTCCTTCATCCTTATTTTCTCTAAAATGTATGTACATACTTAGAGTCCTTTAAGTCCCATTAGTTCAGACCAAAAGACCTTTCATACTGATAACCGATGCCAACATGAAGTCCATCATTTCATTTTTCCCATATTACATATTAAAGATTTACTTTTTGTGATAAAATGTGGAAGTAAACTGGTATACATTATGTCAATTTCAACCATTTATTGAAATAGTTACTTTTAGTGTCCCGTGGCCATGTCTTATAACATGAGAGATCCACCTCCACCGGCACCAACTTTTTTTTTTTTTTTTTTGAAGGTTTCTTTTAAAGGTTGCTAAACACTTGGTCCTGGCAGGAAACATGTGCTAACAGAGGATGGAACAGAAGAATGGCAGTTCTTCCACAGGGTTTATCCTGCTGGGGTTCTCTGACCGGCCTCAACTGGAGCTAGTCCTCTTTGTGGTCCTCCTGATCTTCTATCTGTTCACTCTGCTGGGAAACGCCACCATCATTGCCTTGTCCTACCTCGACCCACATCTACATACTCCCATGTACTTTTTTCTCTCCAACCTAAGCTTTCTGGACCTGTGTTACACGACCAGCACTGTCCCGCAGCTCCTGGTTCATCTCAGGACAGCAGACAAGTCTATCTCGTTTGGTGGCTGTGTAGTTCAACTGTTTGTTTTCTTAGGGTTAGGATGCACGGAATGCATTCTGTTAGGGGTCATGGCGTTTGACCGCTATGCAGCCATCTGCAAGCCCCTGCAGTACACCGTGATCATGCACCCCCGTCTCTGTGCCCTCATGGCTTCTGCATCATGGTTTATTGGTTTTGGCAACTCTTTAGCGCAGACGGTCCTCATCTTCCTTTTACCACTTTGTGGGAGAAATAAAATAGACCACTTCATTTGTGAGATCCCCGCACTGCTCAAGCTTGTCTGTGTTGACACCACTGTGAATGAGTCTGAGCTTTTCTTTCTTGGTGTGATCATTCTCCTCATACCTGTGACATTAATCATCTTCTCCTATGGTCGGATTGTCAGGGCGATCTTAAGAATAAAGTCATCTGCAGGGCAGAGGAAAGCGTTTGGCACGTGTGGGTCCCACATCACAGTGGTCTCCCTGTTCTATGGCACGGCCATCTATGCTTACCTCCAGCCCAGCAACAACTACTCCCAGGATCAGGGTAAGTTTGTTTCTCTGTTCTATGCCATCGTCACCCCCACGGTTAACCCCATCATATATACGCTGCGGAACAAGGATGTGATGGGGGCAATGAAGAAGGTGCTTTGCAGGGGCCAGGACTCCAGATGATTGGGTGGGGAAGTCCCATATATGGAACACATTGAATGCCAGAGTGATCAAGATGTTTGTGACCTACGTGGATCATCTAAAATTTCCGGTGATAAGTCTTAAGGGAATTATCTTACCGCATTCTTTTGTGCAAATGGGTGCTCAAAATCCAAGTTCATGGATTCACACAACTTCCTGAGATGTTGATTTTTGTTACCAGATCTTATGTATAGATACATATATATATATCTTCATTTGAGAAAGAGACAGCATGAGCAGGAGGGTTGTAGGGAGAGGGAGAAAGAATCTCAAGCAGACTGTACCCTGAGCGCAGAGCCTGATGCTGTGATCGGTCCCACAACCCTGAGATCACAACCTGAGCTGAAATCAAGTGTCGGACACTCAACCAAGTGCACCCACCAGGCTGCCAGAGCATCTTCATGGGGGAGGAGGAGCGTATAAACATTTGTATTTTAGAGAGCTCCACAGGTTTTTCCTATTTCAATCTCATTGGGAATCCTATTCCATTTCTACATGCAAAAAGACATTTATGCACATAATATGAAGGCATAGACAAAAAAAGAATATGAACCACGAACACGCTGTAAGAAAAGTTGTGCTGCAGTCAGAGGAGCACCCATGTGAGGTCTGCAAGCCGGTTACGCAGCCTGTGAGCCACCCCCTGCATTCAAAATGACTTTTAGGACATTATTGTATCTGAACAGTACATAACTCAGTTCCTATTTAATATTCTACATCTTCTATCTACAATGATGCAGCAAAAATTTCAATGGGGGAAACATTTAGATCTTCTCTTCGTACCATTTTGTAAATTTTTTGATCCAGACATCAACTGATCAATGCTTTGTATCTCACATCTGCCCACGGCCCCAGGCAATTTGAATGCAGGGACACAAAAAAGAAAGAGAAATGACCTCTGTTTCCCTGGAAATCCCATGTTTCTTGGAGCTTACTCATTCTCACCAGGAGAAAACTTAAAGAAATAAATAAAATGTATGTGAAGTATTAAACGTCTCTGTGTGTCTAAGCTTTATAGATAGCCATCTCATTGTGAAATAACTGTCATGCAGCTCTGAATTCTGCACACAGCCCAGTGCAGGTAGATGTGTTTGTGTCTTGGGCTGGACACATATGCATAACAACTCTACTGTTCCCTATCCTGACAGCTAACCGGCCTCCTCAGGGCCTTGAACCCTGAGCTGGTCATGCTCATGCCAGGTGACCTTGCTGCAGAGACAGCATGTGGAGGCTGGAAATGACACCCAGGGGAGGTTATGCTCATGGTCAGGTTCTCTCTGTATCACTAAGAGCTTCACAGTTTTCTTACTTGAAATGAACAGCTGGGATGTATCTTGACACCATAGTGATGCTTCATGTATGCCAGTAGGAAAACAGTTCTGTACACTGTTTATCCCGATGGTGACAAATTTCTTGCTTTCCATTATGTTTCAGCCACATCCTGACAGTTATACCCAAATGGTCACTTTAAAGTCCCTCAAGTGAACTGTCTTTGGTGCAAAACCCTCAAGGTCTCATGATGTTACAGAGCGTATTGTAGTGGGTGAACAAGTCCTTCTCTGCTCTTAAGGACACACAGAACCTGGGGCAAAATATTTATTTCCTTTAAGTGAATGTGTGAATGGCATTTGGATGTTTACAACTCATGGAAATAAGTTACAGAGAACAAGTTCTCTGGGATCCATGCCAAAATAAAAAAGAAATCAGTTAAGAGACCAAACACAAGTTCAGGATTGTTCTGTGACATCTTTCTAATGTTAGGAATCTGCTTGCCATGGTGTCCATGGCTTGTCTGTAACAGACTCCAGGGTTGTGTAAATTGTCACCAATATTAATTGGACTGCTTCCTTCTGCATGTTCACCAGTAAGTGTGGCATGGCTGTGCACTTGTACCCGAGGCTTGGCTAAATTATTTATTCCATCTGTGTTTAGCCCCTGGAGGTCAGGAGGATCATGATGCTCTAGAGCAAGTCATGGGTTCTCCCAGTTCTGCTTTCTGAGGAGCACAGGACACACATCATCGGCCCAGGTAGTGATGGCAGAGACCCAGAATGTCAGTCAGAATCACAAGAAACACAATTTTTAACAGCAGGTGAGTCATTACCAGTTAGCGAAGGATACCAAGTAGCAGGACTGGGTGCAGGAGGCCCCAGAGCCATCAGACACAGCTTCTCAGCCTCCTTCACTGCAACGGAAAGCCTCTTTCTTCTCAAATGTGAGGCAGAACTAGTGTGGTACGAGTCAGCACAGAGAAGGCTTGGGGGGATTCTCACATTATGTGTCCCTACCTTCATAGCCCTGTCCTGGCTTTAGGACTGTCATTTGGTAGCATATCTGCAGTGTGTAGAGCGTAGGTTCTATACAGACCCTCTGCATCGTGCTGGAATCACTACTAGGTCAGAAATCACAGCACAGCCACCCCTGTCAGACCCTCATGTTCCTCAGAGTCTGTGCATTTCAGTTACTCTTTGCCAGAGGTCTGCTCTGTCCAGGCTCAGTGAGGAGGGAGGGACAGGTTATAGGTCCCTGGGAGCCCTTTCCTTTGCAGGTGGCTTCTTTTCAGATGCTTGTCTTGTAATACGGGTGAGAACTTCTTTCCTCGCTGTGGTATTGCAGCGTATTTCAGACCTGGTCTTGCAGACTCTGGGAACCACTGTGCATGGAAATGTGGTTTGCCGGGGAGGTGGGCTCTGTGTCAGTGCAGAAACGAGAGGGTGAATGACGGCTGCTCAGAGGGGTCAGGGGATTGGGTCCCTGAGATGGCCTAGGGACTGGACACTTGCTTTGGGGAGGGAGACAGTTCCTTCTTCCCCCAGGGTTCTTCCATTTGTTTTGGAATTAATTGATAAGAGCAGAGTTAACAGGAGAAAAACTCTGAAAGTTGATTACTTGAACATGGAGGCTCAATGATGAAATTGAGACCCAAAGAAATGACCAAGGCAGGCAGTTTTTACACCTTTTATAGAGAGACACGAAATGTGTGCGGAATTGACAGGATAGAGGAAATACGTGTTCGGGAGCTTTAGTTAGGAAGGAATTCTAATTGGAATTTGGGCTGAGGTGGCTGATTCCTGAAAAATTAGCAAGGTTTGTTTCTATAGCTTTCTCTACTCTAAGGTCCCTACCCGTGGTGTCAGGATGTCTTTTTCTTCTTCGTCCTGGTCAGGCGCCTTTCATGGGGAGATTTGTTTCCTGCTTTCAGGAGGACAGAGGACAGTGTGATGTCCTTGCAGCTGCTGTTTCTGAAGTAGCTTCCTTTCAAGATAGTCAGTATGACCTTGAGGCCCATTTTGAGATCTGCCCTGGGTCTCTACACTTGCCATACACTTGATGCTTTCTAAAAACTTAATTCCATTGATTTACACTGTTGGGTGGATTTATTTTAACCATTCGGAACTGAGCTCTAGGTATGGTTCATAAAGAATGACTGTTGGAACACTGAAAAAATAAAATTAAATTAAAAAAAATGAAAGCCAAATAAAAAAGAAATCCATGCAGTCTTTAAGAAGTGTAAGTTCATCTGATAAGGGAAGATTTCTGAGGACAGTTTTAAGCTCTTTTGAGAATGATGTTTTTTGTTCAGTTTTTGACCTGTGTCTTTCGTCTCTGTGATCATCCTGCACATTTTTGTTCTTAAGGATTTTATTTATTTGTGTCAGAGAGAGAGATAGAGAGGGAGAGAGAGCACAGCACAAGCAGCAGAGGGAGAAGTGGGGTCCCCGCTGAGCAAGGAGCCTGATGATGGACTTGATCCCCGGTCCCCAGGATTATGACCTGAGTTGAAGGCAGATGCTTAACTGATTGAGCCACCCAGGCATCCCACACCCTGGACATTTTTTTTAATTTAGTTTATTTATTTTAATAAACATAAAATGTATTTTTATCCCCAGGGGTACAGGTCTGTGAATCGCCAGGTTTACACATTTCACAGCACTCATCATAGCACATATCTTCCCCAATGTCTATATCCCCACCACCCTCTCCCATCCCCCCTTCCCCCAGCAACTCTCAGTCTGTTTTTTTTGGTTGAGTCTTTTATGGTTTGTCTCCCTCCCAATCCCACCTTCTTTCATTTTTTCTTTTCCTACCTACCCCCAGCCACCCCACATTGCATCTCCACTTCCTCATATCAGGGAGATCATATGATAGTTGTCTTTCTCTGATTGACTAATTTCGCTAAGCATAATACCCTCTAGTTCCAACCACGTCATCGCAAATGGCAGGATTTCATTTCTTTTGATGGCTGCATAGTATTCCATTGTGTATATATACCACATCTTCTTTATCCATTCATCTGTTGATGGACATCTAGGTTCTTTCCATAGTTTGGCTATTGTGGACATTGCTGCTAGAAACATTCGGGTGCACCTGCCCCTTCGGAGCACCACGTTTGTATCTTTAGGATATATACCCAGTAGTGCAATTGCTGGGTCATAGGGTAGCTCTATTTTCAGTTTTCTGAGGAACCTCCACACTGTTTTCCAGAGTGGTTGCACCAGCTTATATTCCCACCAACAGTGTAGGAGGGTTCCCCTCTCTCCACATCCTCGCCAGCATCTGTCATTTCCTGACTTGTTAATTTTAGCCATTCTGACAGGTGTGAGGTGGCATCTCATTGTGGTTTTGATTTGTATTTCCCCAATGCAGAGTGATGTGGAGCATTTTTTCATGTGTCTGCTGGCCATCTGGATGTCTTCTTTGCAGAAATGTCTGTTCATGTCCTCTGCCCATTTCTTGATTGGATTATTTGTTCTTTGGGTGTTGAGTTTGATAAGCTCTTTATAGATTTTGGATACTAGCCCTTTATCTGATATGTCGTTTGCAAATATCTTCTCCCATTCTGTCAGTTGCCTTTTGGTTTTGTTAACTGTTTCCTTTGCTGTGCAAAAGCTTTTGATCTTGATGAAATCCCAATAGTTCATTTTTGCCCTTGCTTCTGTTGCCTTTGGCGATGTTCCTAGGAAGAAGTTGCTGCAGTTGAGGTCAAAGAGGTTGCTGCCTGCATTCTCCTCAAGAATTTTGATGGATTCCTTTCTCACGTTGAGGCCCTTCATCCATTTTGAGTCTATTTTCGTGTGTGGTGTAAGGAAATAGTCCAATTTCATTTTTCTGCATGTGGCTGTCCAATTTTCCCAGCACCATTTGTTGAAGAGGCTGTCTTTTTTCCATTGGACATTCCTTCCTGCTTTGTCAAAGATTAGTTGACCGTAGAGTTGAGGGTCCATTTCTGGGCTCTCTATTCTGTTCCATTGATCTATATGTCTGTTTTTGTGCCAGTACCATACTGTCTTGATGATGACAGCTTTGTAATAGAGCTTGAAGTCCGGAATTGTGATGCCACCAACTTTGGCTTTCTTTTTCAATATTCCTTTGGCTATTCGAGGTCTTTTCTGGTTCCATGTAAATTTTAGGATTATGTGTTCTAAAAAAAAAAAAATTTAGGATTATGTGTTCTATTTCTTTGAAAAAAATGGATGGGATTTTTATAAGGATTGCATTAAATGTGTAGATTGCTCTAGGTAGAATAGACATTTTCACAATATTTGTTCTTCCAATCCATGAGCATGGAACATTTTTCCATTTCTTTGTGTCTTCCTCAATTTCTTTCATGAGTACTTTACAGTTTCCTGAGTATAGATTCTTTGCCTCTTTGGTTACGTTTATTCCTAGATATCTTATGGTTTTGGGTGCAATTGTAAATGGGACTGACTCCTCAATTTCTCTTTCTTCTGTCTTGTTGTTAGTGTAAAGAAATGCAACTGATTTCTGTGCGTTGACTTTATATCCTGACACTTTACTGAATTCCTGTACAAGTTCTAGCAGTATTGGAGTGGAGCCTTTTGGGCTTTCCACATATAGTATCATATCATCTGCAAAGAGTGAAAGTTTGACTTCTTCCTTGCCATTTTGGATGCCTTTAATTTCTTTTTGTTGTCTGATTGCTGAGGCTAGGACTTCTAGTACTCTGTTGAACAGCAGTGGTGATAACGGACATCTTTGCTGTGTTCTTGACCTTAGGGGAAAAACTATCAGTTTTTCTCCATTGAGAATGATATTTGCAGTGGGTTTTTCACAGATGGCTTTGATAATATTGAAGTATGTGCCCTCTATCCCTACACTTTGAAAAGTTTTAATCAGGAAGGGATGCTGCACTTTGTCAAATGCTTTTTCAGCATCTATTGAGAGTATCATATGGTTCTTATTCTTTCTTTTATTAATGTATTGTATCACACTGATTGATTTGCGGATGTTGAACCAACCTTGCAGCCCTGGAATAAATCCCACTTGGTCGTGGTGAATAATCCTTTTAATGTACTGTTGGATCCTATTGGCCAGTATTTTGGTGAGAATTTTTGCATCTGTGTTCATCAAGGATATTGGTCTGTAATTCTCTTTTTTGATGGGATCCTTGTCTGGTTTTGGTATCAAGGTGATGCTGGTCTCATAAATTGAGTTTGGGAGTTTTCCTTCCATTTCTATTTTTTTGGAACAGTTTCAGGAGAACAGGAATTAATTCTTCTTTAAATGTTTGGTAGAATTCCCCTGGGAAGCCATCTGGTCCTGGACTTTTGTTTGTTTGGAGATTTTTGATGACTGTTTCAATCTCCTTACTGGTTATGGGTCTGTTCAGGTTTTCTATTTCTTCCTGGTTCAGTTGTGGTAGTTTATATGTCTCTAGAAATGTATCCATTTCTTCCAGATTGTTGAATTTGTTGGCGTAGAGTTGCTCATTATGTTCTTATAATTGTTTATATTTCTTTAGTGTTGGTTGTGATCTCTCCTCTTTCATTCATGATTTTATTTATTTGCGTCCTTTCTCTTTTCTTTTTGATAAGTCTGGCAAGGGGTTTGTCAATCTTATTAATTCTTTCAAAGAACCAGCTCCTAGTTTTGTTGATTTGTTCTATTGTTTTTTTAGTTTCTATTTCATTGGTTTCTGCTCTGATCTTTATGATTTCTCTTCTCCTGCTGGGTTTAGGCTTTCTTTGTTGTACTCTCTCCAGCTCCTTTAGGTGTAGCGTTAGGTTGTGAACTTGAGACCTTTCTTGTGTCTTGAGAAAGGCTTGTACCACTATATATTTTCCTCTCAGGACTGCCTTTGTTGTGTCCCACAGATTTTGAACCGTCGTGTTTTCATTATCATTTGTTTCCATGAATTTTTTCAATTCTTCTTTAATTTCCTGGTTGACCCATTCATTTTTTAGAAGGGAGGGGAGTGTTAAAGTCCCCTGCTATTATTGTATTACTGTCGATGTATTTCTTTGATTTTGTTATTAATTGGTTTATATAGTTGGTTGCTCCCATGTTAGGGGCATAGATATTTAAGATTGTTAGGTCTTCTTGTTGGACAGACCCTTTGAGTATGATATAGTGTCCTTCCTCATCTCTTATTATAGTCTTTGGCTTAAAATCTAATTGATGTGATAGAAGGATTGCCACCCCAGCTTTCTTTTGATGTCCATTAGCATGGTAAATGGTTTTCCACCCCCTCACTTTAAATCTGGAGGTGTCTTTGGGTCTAAAATGAGTTTCTTGTAGGCAGCATATTGATGGGTTTTGTTTTTTTATCCATTCTGATACCCTATGTCTTTTCATTGGGGCATTTAGCCCATTAACATTCAGGGTAACTATTGAGAGATATGAATTTAGTGCCATTGTATTGCCTGTAAGGTGACTGTTATTGTATATTGTCTCTGTTTCTTTCTGATCTACTACTTTTAGGGTCTCTCTTTGCTTAGAGGACCCCTTTCAATATTTCCTGTAGAGCTGGTTTGGTCTTTGCAAATTCTTTCAGCTTTTGTTTGTCCTGGAAGCTTTTTATCTTTCCTTCTATTTTCAATGATAGCCTAGCTGGTTTTAGTATTCTGGCTGCATGTTTTTCTCGTTTAGTGCTCTGAATATACCATGCCAGTTCTTTCTGGCCTGCCAGGTCTCTGTGGATAGGTCCACTGCCAATCTAATGTTTTTACCCTTGTATGTTATGGACTTCTTTTCCCGGGCTGCTTTCAGGATTTCCTCTTTGTCGCTAAGACTTGTAAATTTTACTATCAGGTGACGAGGTGTGGACCTATTTTTATTGATTTTGAGGGGCGTTCTTAGCATCTCCTGGATTTTGATGTTTGTTCCCTTTGCCATATTAGGGAAATTCTCTACAATAATTCTCTCCAATATACTTTCTGCTCCCCTCTCTCTTTCTTCTTCTTCTGGAATCCTAATTATTCTAATATTGTGTTATCTTATGGTGTCGCTTCTCTCTCGAATTCTCTCCTCGTGGTCCAGTATTTGTTTGTCTCTCTTTTGCTCAGCTTCTTTATTCTCTGTCATTTGGTCTTCTATGTCACTAATTCTTTCTTCTGCCTCATTTATCCTAGCAGTAAGAGCTTCCATTTTTGATTGCACCTCATTAATAGCTTTTTTGATTTCAACTTGGTTAGATTTTAGTTCTTTTATTTCTCCAGAAAGGGCTTTTATCTCTCCGGAGAGGGTTTCTCTAATATCTTCTATGCCTTTTTCGAGCCCGGCTAGAACCTGAGAATTGTCATTCTGAACTCTAGATCTGCCATGTTACCAATGTCCGTATTGATTAGGTCTCCAGCCTTCCGTACTGCCTCTTGTTCTTTTTTTTTGTGGTGAGTTTTTCCGCCTTGTCATTTTGTCCAGGTAGGATTTGCTTTCTCCTCCTCTGAAATTCCGTTGTTCTTGGTGAGTGAAGTTGGTCTTGGCTGGGTTTCTTGTTGACCTTCTGGGGGAGGGGCCTGTTGTAGTGATTCTCAAGTGTCTTTGCTACAGGTGGAATTGCACCGCCCTTACCAGGGGCCGGGCTAAGTAATCTGCTCGGTTTGCTTTGGGGAGCTTTTGTTTCCTGAGCACTTTCTGTAGAGTTCCGGAGGACAGGAATGAAGATGGCGGCCTCCCAGTCTCCGGCCCGGAGGAGCCGAGAGCTTGTGGTCCTGCTCCTCAGTGCACCCTCAGAGAAAAGTGCCCAACCACGCCTCCAGTCGCACTCAATTGCTTTTGCCTGGAGAAAAGCGCCTGGTCGCTTCCGTCTCTGTGGCCTCCGGCCATGCTCTGAGCCCACCCAGCCTGTGAACGGCTCAAGGTAACCCCCGAGCTGAGAGCTCACTCCTCGGCTTTGTCGTTGTAGCCGGCTTCCCCGCTCTAATACCTGCGAGCTCTGTGACATTCAGACACCCCCGGTCCTTCAGTGACCCCGCGGGACCTGGGGTTACACTGACCCCACATGGGCTTTCCCCCAGTTTAGCCTCTGGAGCGATGTCCCTCCATGGAGCAGACTTCTAAAAGTTCCCATTTTGTGCTCCGTTGCTCTGCCGCTTGCCGGGAGCCCGCCCCTCCCCCCGTGGTCTGTCTTCCCGTCGCTTTGGGCTCACTTCTCCGCAGGTCCTACCTTTTAGAAAGTGATCGATTTTCTGTTTCTAGAATTGTTGCTCTTCTCTTTGAATCCCATTGGATTTGTAGGTGTTCGCAATGGTTAGATAAGCTATCTAGCTGATCTCCTGCTACCCGATGTCATCTCAGCTGGTACTTCTCCGCCATCTTGACTCCTCCCCATCCTGGACATTTTTAATGGTTGGATTATTTGGGATCCTCATGATCAATGCAGTGTCATGATCAATTATCAAAGCCATTCCATGAGCTCTCCCTGAATCTGTGTAGCAGGTCAAAAATAGTGCTTTCCAGGTATTTTTAAGTCCCTATTTCAACCATTTGGAAATATTTAGTTTTGGAAGATTCTTTTGGGAAAGCTTCTTTATTAATATATGGAAATGAGAACTCTGTTTTTTTTTCTTTAAAGGAAGTATCTTGGCTACAATGTGTGCTTTAGCATGAAACCACCCTCTCTCTGATTCATTGCCTTTCTTGGAAAAACCATCCCATACTGCCCAAAGAATGTTTCTTCTCAAATGCCACGACGACAGGTTACATTGTGGCTTGCATTTAGATTGATGTAACATATATATTAGTACATTATCACACACACACACACACACACGAATATGCACTTGCACCAATAAATGTATTCCACTTACAATCTCTTGTAGGTCAATCTCTTAACCCTTTTGTGAAGTTGAAAAGTAGAAGAAACTGTTTCCTTTAGCTTGAACTCCTTTGAAGTGACAGGATTATAAATGATGTATTTCCAATGTGTTCTGAAATGTGTCCAAATATACCCAAGTATGTGTGGTAACAGTTTATTCCTGCAGGTCACATTGCAAAGAAAACAACCACTTACCAGGAGGTGATGGGGACATGTGCAGTTGACAAAATCCACACCAGTAAAGAGCTGAATAGGACAAACTATGCTCTTTTTGTTGTCATAAAAGATACACATAAGTTAATAAGTTTAGAAATGCCATTCTTTCATTCTCTGGATTTAAATTTCCATCAGAAACAGTGGGCTGTGTTTTTACAGTGGATAATTCTAGAAAATCTCATTTAATAACTTTGTGGAAAGATATTTTTTAAAAGTTACTCTTATTTTTTATGATTTTATTTATTTGAGAGAGAGAGTGAGAGCACATGAATGGGGAGGGGAGCATCAGAGGGAGAGGGAGAAGCAGACTCCCCACTGAGCAGGGAGCACAATGTGGGGCTCCAACCCTGGACCTTGAGATCATGACCTGAGCCGAAGGCAGATGTTTAACTGACTGAGCCACCCAGTGGCAGGGAGGGGCAGAGAGTGAGAGAGAAACTTAAGCAGAGTCTGCCCTGAACGTGGAGTCTGACCCAGGGCTTGATCTCAGTACCCTGAGAACACAACCTGAGCCCAAACCAGGAGTCTGACTCTCAAACAACTGCACCATACAGGAGCCCCTGTAGGGAGATTTTTGTATTAAATAGAAGGAAAAATCTGACCTTAGGAGAGGAGTAAGAAGTGGGATGAAAAAATTGAATGATATCTCTTGTATTTATTTATTTTCTCCCCAGATATACTAAGATAGAACTGATATGTAGCACTGAGCAAATTTAGGAGTAGAAAATGTGAATATCTACATATAACAAAACTGTTACCACCCTAGGGTTAGTCAAACCTCCATCTCATCACATAATTACCCTTTTCTCTTTGTGGTGAGAACGATTAAGATCTACTCTCAGCCACTTTCAAGTCTGTAATAGAATCATAGTAACTCTGTGCACCACGGACCATGCGGTGCATTAGCTCCTCAGGACTTTCATGTGGATAACTGGTAGTCAGTTCCCTTTGCCCAATATCTTCCACTTCTCCTCCCCTTACCCCTGGTCACCACATTTCTACTCTCTGTACCTACCGGTTCAGCTTTTCTGGATCCCACAGTTACGTGGGATCACAGAGTGTTTGTCTTGCTCTTCTGACTTGTTTCACCTACCAGTACTCAAGGTGCATCCATGTGGTCACAAATGGCAGGATAATATTCCTTTAGATACTTAAGCCACATCCTCTTTCTCCATTCATCTATGTGGACACTTAGGTCTTTTCCACATTTGGCCATCGTGAATAGTGCTGCCATGAATATGGGAGGGTATGCATCTCTGTGATATCCCGACTTCATTTCCTTTGGATGGGTACCTAGAAGTTGGTTACTGGATACAATAGCAGTTCCCTTGTTATTTTTTTGAGGAATCTCCTTAGTGCTTTCCAGTGAGGCTGTATCAATTTACATTCCCATCAACTGTGCAGGAGTGTTCCCTCACTGACTTTTGTTATCTTTGTCTTTTTTATGACAGCCATTTTAATAGGTACGAGTGATATCTGTGGGTGTGTTTTGCATCTTCTTGACGTATCTCTTGGCTAGTTATGTGTCTTCTTTGGAAAAATGTCAATTCAGTTCCTCTGTCCTTTAAAAAAAGTACAATTGTTGGTTTTTATGCCCTGAATTGCATGAGTTTCTTTTTAAAAATTTTTAATTCTTTATTAACATATAATGTATTATTAGCCCCAGGGGTACAGGTCTGTGATTCACTAGGTTTACACACCACAGCACTCACCATAGCACACACCCTCCCCAATGTCCATACCTCACCACCCACTCTCTACTACCCCATCCCCAGCAACCCTCAGTTTGTTTTGTGAGATTAAGAGTACCTTATGGTTTGTCTCCCTCCCGATCTCATCTTGTTTCATTTATTCCTTTCCTACCCCCAAACCCCCACATTGCCTATCAGCTTCTTCATATCAGGGAGATCATATGATAATTGTCTTTCTCTGATTGACTTATATTGTGCAGCATAATACCCGCTAGTTTCATCCACGTTGTTGCAAATGGCAAGATTTCATTTCTTTTGATTGCTGCATAGTATTCCATTGTGTATATATACCAAAACTTCTTTATCCACTTTTCTGTTGATGGACATATAGGTTCTTTGCAGAGTTTGGCTATTGTGGACATTGCTGCTAGAAACATTCGGGTGCACGTGCCCCTTCAGAGCACCACGTTTGTATCTTTAGGATATATACCCAGTAGTGCAATTGCTGGGTCCTAGGGTAGCTCTATTTTCAGTTTTTTGAGGAACCTCCACGCTGTTTTCCAGAGTGGTTGCACACGTCCCTTCAGATTACTACATTTGTATCTTCAGGGTAAATATCCAGTAGTGCAATTGCTGGGTCATAGGGTAGCTCTATTTTCAACTTTTTGAGGAACCTCCATGCTGTTTTCCAGAATGGCTGCACCAGCTTGCATTCCCACCAACAGTGTAGGAGGGTTCCCCTTTCTCTGCATCCTTGCCAGCATCTGTCATTTCCTGACTTGTTAATTTTGGCGATTCTGACTGTTGTGAGTTGGTATCTGACTGTGGTTTTGATTTGTATTGAACTGCATGAGTTTCTTATATGTTTTCGATATGACCCCTTATCAGGTAGAAGATATGTAAGTATTTTCTCCCTTTCTGTAGGCTGACTTTTCATTTTCTTGGTTGTTTCTTTTGCAGTGCAGAAGGTTTTAATGTTTTTTATTTTTTGGTTTTTTTTTAGTATTTTAATTATTTTATTGGTTTTTTTTCTTTTTTCCAATGCAGTCATTTTTTAAAAAAATTTCTTTTCAGCATAACAGAATTCATTGTTTTGCACCACACCCAATGCTGCATGCAATACGTGCCCTCCTCAATACCCACCACCTGGTTCCCCCAACCGCCCACCTCCCACCCCTTCAAAACCCTCAGATTGTTTTTCAGAGTCCACAGTCTCTCATGGTTCACCTCCCCCTTCCAATTTCCCTCAACTCCCTTCTCCTCTCCATCTCCCCATGTCCTCCGTGTTATTTGTTGTGCTCCGCAAATAAGTGAAACCATATTATAATTGACTCTCTCTGATTGACTTATTTCACTCAGCATAATCTCTTCCAGTCCCGTCCATGTTGCTACAAAATTTGGGTATTCATTCTTTCTGATGGAGGCATAATACTCCATAGTGTATATGGACCACATCTTCCTTATCCATTCGTCCATTGAAGGGCATCTTGGTTCTTTCCACAGTTTGGTGACCGTGGCCATTGCTGCTATAAACATTGGGGTACAGATGGCCCTTCTTTTCACTACATCTGTATCTTTGGGGTAAATACCCAGTAGTGCAATTGCAGGGTCATAGGGAAGATCTATTTTTAATTTCCTGAGGAATCTCCACACTGTTCTCCAAAGTGGCTGCACCAACTTGCATTCTCACCAACAGTGTAAGAGGGTTCCCCTTTCTCTACATCCTCTCCAACACACGTTGTTTCCTGTCTTGCTAATTTTGGCCATTCTAACTGGTGTAAGGTGGTATCTCAAGGTGGTTTTCATTTGAATCTCCCTGATGGCTAGTGATGATGAACATTCTTTCATGTGTCTGTTAGCCATTTGTATGTCTTCATTGGAGAAGTGTCTGTTCATGTCTTCTGCCCATTTTTTGACATGATTATCTGTTTTGTGTGTGTTGAGTTTGAGGAGTTCTTTACAGATCTTGGATATCAGCATTTTGTCTGTACTGTCATTTGCACATATCTTCTCCCATTCCGTGGGTTGCCTCTTTCTTTTGTTGACTGTTTCCTTTGCTGTGCAGAAGCTTTTGATCCTGATGAAGTCCCAAAAGTTCATTTTTGCTTTTGTTTCCTTTGCCTTTGGAGACATATCTTGAAGGAAGTTGCTGTGGCTGATATCAAAGAGGTTACTGCCTATGTTCTCCTCTAGGATTCTGATGGATTCCTGTCTCACGTTGAGGTCTTTTATCCATTTCGAGTTTATCTTTGTGTACGGTGTAAGAGAGTGGTCGAGTTTCATTCTTCTACATATAGGTGTCCAATTTTCCCAGCACCATTTATTGAAGAGACTGTCTTTTTTCCACTGTATATGTTTTCCTGCTTTGTCAAAGATTATTTGACCATAGAGTTGAGGGTCCATATCTGGGCTCTCTACTCTGTTCCACTGGTCTATGTGTCTGTTTTTATGCCAGTACCATGCTGTCTTGGTGATCACCGCTTTGTAGTAAAGCTTGAAATCAGGTAACTTGATGCCCCCAGTTTTGTTTTTCTTTTTCAACATTTCCTGAGGAATTCAGGGTCTTTTCTGATTCCATACAAATTTTAGGATTATTTGCTCCAGCTCTTTGAAAATACCGGTGGAATTTTGATCAGGATGGCATTAAAAGTATAGATTGCTCTAGGCAGTATAGACATTTTAACAATGTTTATTCTACCGATCCAAGAGCATGGAATGGTCTTCCATCTATTTGTGTCTTCTTCAATTTCATTCATGAGTGTTCTTTAGTTCCTCGAGTACAGATCCAACAGCACATTAAAAAGATTATCCACCATGACCAGGTGGGATTCATCCGTGGGTTACAAGAATGGTTCAACACTCGCAAATCAATCAATGTGATAGAACAAATCAATAAAAGAAGAGAGAAGAACCACATGGTCCTCTTAATTGATGCAGAAAAAGCATTTGACAAAATCCAGCATCCGTTCCTGATTAAAATGCTTCAGAGCATAGGGATATAGGGAATATTCCTGAACTTCATCAAATCTATCTATGAAAAACCTACAGCAAATATCATCCTCAATGGGAAAAAGCTCGCAGCCTTCCCGTTGAGATCAGGAGCATGACATGGATGCCCACTCTCACCACTCTTGTTCAACATAGTATTAGAAGTCCTAGCAACAGCAATCAGACAACAAAGAGAAATAAAAGGCATCCAAATTGGCAATGAAGAAGTCAAACTCATTCTCTTCGCAGATGACATGATACTTTATATGGAAAACCCGAAAGACTCCACCCCCAGACTACTAGAACTCATACAGCAATTCAGTAACGTGGCAGGATACAAAGTCAATGTCCAGAAATCAGTGGCTTTCTTACACACTAACAATGAAAATACAGAAAGGCAAATTAGAGAATCGATTCCATTTCCTATGGCTCCAAGAACCATAAGTGCAGAAGGTTTTTAGATTGATGTAGTTTTGTTTATTAATGTTTTGCTTTTGTTGCTAATGCTTTTGATGTCATATGCAGGCCCTGAGTTGAAATTGGATCACACAGGGGACCATTTTGTAGATAGGATAATGCTAGACCACCCTCATTTGATAAAGGTCAACATGTCCATTGTTATGAATCTCTTCCTCTATGTTGTCTTGTAGGAGTTTTACAACTTCAGGTCTAACATTTGCATCTCAATCCATTTCAGGTCAATTTTTGTGAGGTATATAATATAAAGCTCCAATTTCATTTCGCTGCATGTACTTCGCCAGTTTTCTCAGGACCATTCATTAAAGAGACTCTGTTTCCCCATAAATATCTCAACTTCTTTGTCAAATATCAGTTGTCTTTATGGCTGTTGGGTGTATGTCTGGGCTCTTCATTCAGTTCCTTTGCTGTATGTGTCTGTCTCTTCAGCCAGTACCATACTGTCTTCATCACTAGAGCTTTATAAGATAGTTTGAACCAGGGAGTGAGATGCTTCCTGCTTTGTTCTTCTCTGTCGTGGTAGCTTTGGAAATTGGAGAATTTCGTGGCTTCGTACAGATTTTAGGTTTGTTTTTCTCTATCTGTGAAAATGTGAATCAAATATTGATAGGGATTTCTTTGAATCTATAATGGTTTTGGGTAGCATGGACATTTTAGCAGTATGAATTCTTTTAAGTCATGAATATAGATTATCTTAATTTCTTTCATCAAAATCTTGTACTTTGAAGTGTATAGATCTTGGTTCAGCTTATTCCTGTGTTTTATTGTTTTTGATGCTATAGCGAATGGGATGAAAAAATCTTTTCCCATATTTGGTTGTTATTGTATAGAAAGGCAACAAATTTGTGTATGTTGAGTTCCTATTCTACAACTTGACTAAACTTATTGGTGAGTTCTAACACTGTGTTTGTGGTGTCTACGAATTTCTCTATATAAGATCATATCATTTCCAAGCAAAGATGATTTCACTTAAAAAAAAATTTGGCTGCCATTTATTCCGTTTTTCCCCCGATTGCTGAGGCTGGGAATTCCTGTCTATGTTCTGTAAGTGTAGTAAAGGTGGCATCTTTCTCTTGTTTCTGATCTTAGAGGAAAAGCTTCCAACCTTCTGCCATTGAGTATGTTAGCCATGGGTTTGTCACATACACCCTAGGTTACATTGAGACATATTCCTTCTACACCTAATTGTTGAGTGTGTTTACCATGAAAAGACATTGTGTTTTGTTAAATGCTTTTTTTTTTTTGCCTCTATTGCGATAATCATATGATTTTTCTATTTCATTCTACTAATGTGGTGCTGCACATCTATAGATTTTGAATGTTGGCTTACCCTGTGTCCTGTTATACATTGCTTTTGATGATGGTCTATGAACCTCTTAATCTGGTGTTGAATTTGGTTTGCTAATATTTTTTCAGAGGTTTATTTATATATATGGCAGAGAGGGAGAGAAAGCACAAGCAGGGGGCATACTAGAGGGCAAGGGAGAAGCGGACTCCCCGCCAAGCAAGGAGTCCAACACAGAGCTCAATCCCAGGGCCCTGGGATCATGACCTGAACCGAAGGCAGCAGCTTAACTGACTGTACCAGCCAGGTGCAGTTCTTAGATGATTGTTCTTAAATGTTCTTAACGATGCTAGTTCTTAAATGATTGGGAGAGAAAGAGTAGATATACCTCTATTAGACAAAATATGGTTCAATCCAAAAAGGGTAGCAAGGGTAAATTAGAGTGGACAACTGAGTGTGCAGGGCTAGTATTACCTCTGAGGGATATTTTGATGTCACCAGAGTGAAAATCCATGCTTTAGGGACTGAAGATGGATGTGTTTTTAGTGGTCCCAGGAGTGTCCTGTCCCATGTAACTCATTAGCCTCAGTTGCAGTCTTCAGAGTTTGGCTCCCAGAGACAGCCAAAGAGGAAGGCTCTGGAGAGGGGACATCAACAGGTTGTCAGTCTCTGGCTGCCCGATTGATTGGGAGTGAAACTATGTCTCTATTTAACTTCCATTTACCAATCCCATTTAATAGTAGTAGCTACAATATTATTTATTTATTTATTTATTTTTAATGTTTTATTTCCTTTCAGCGTAACAGTATTCATTGTTTTTTCACCACACCCAGTGCTCCATGCAATCCATGCCCTCCCTAGTACCCACCACCTGGCTCCCCCAACCTCCCACCCCCCGCCCCTTCGAAACCCTCAGGTTGTTTTTCAGAGTCCATAGTCTCTCATGGTTCACCTCCCCTTCCAATTTCCTCAACTCCCTTCTCCTCTCCATCTACAGTATTTTTTGCTAGTGTTTAAATTCCTTTTTAAATTTGAGACACATTATTCACATAACATTGTAATAGTTTAATGTATACAATGTAACGATTCCGTACTGGTGTATGAAGTGGAGTCATCACCCCAGTGAGTCTGGTTAATATGCACTGCTGCACATAGTCACCCTTTTTATCTAGAGATGAGAACGTTTTTGATTTATTCTCTTAGCAATTTTCAAATATGCGATATGGTCTATCAATTCTCCTTTAGTTCTGGATCAACGTAGGGAGCTCGAGGGCAGCGTGAGATAGGACAGCATATAAGGAGTGACTGTAAGGGAATTATCAGGCTATCCACAGCATCATTAAGGATGCCAGTCTTGGTGACAGAGAGGTTAGACGATCCCTTTGTTAGAAGAGAGAAGCCAAGAGGCAATGCTCCTACTTTGGGCTGAACTGTGTCCCAGCAAAACCTGTGGTCATATCCTAACACCTTGTGCATATGAATGTGACCTGTTTGAAGAGAAAGTCTTTGCAGATGTAATGAAATGAAGAGGAGGTCATATGTGATGCAGGTGGCCTTTAATCCAGAATGGCCAGTGTCCTTACGAGAAGCGAAATCAGAGACACAGACACGGATACAGGGAGAATGCCATGTGACCACAGAGGCGAATTTGGAGAATGATGAATCTACAAACTAAGGAAGACCAAGGATTTCTGGTAACAGGAAGCTAAAAGAAAGACGTGAAACACATTCTCCTTTAGAACTTTCAGAAAAAGGGTACCCAGGGGGCACCGGATTTTGGACTGGCTCCCAGAAGCATCAGTAATAATCTGTCTTGTTTAAAAATTGTTTTTTAATTTAAATTTTAGGTGGTTAACATACAATACAATATTGGTTTCTGGAGCAGAATTCAGTGATTCATCACTTATATGAAACACCCAGTGCTCTTCCCAAGAGCCCTCCTTAATACTTTTCACCCATTTTACCCCACCCCTACCCACCTCCCTCTGTCAGTGCTCAGTTTGTTTTCTGTCATTAAGACTCTCTTATGGCTACATTTCCTCTCTTCTCTTTTCTCTTTCCCCCCTTCTCGTATGTTCGTGTTTTTTCTTTCTTAAATTCACATATGAATGAGATCATATGGTATTTGTCTTTCCCTGACTGCATTATTTCACTTAGCATAATACACTCCAGCTCCATCTACATCATTGCAAATGGCAAGACTTCATTCTTTGTGATGGCTGAGTAGTATTGCACATCTTCTTTATCCATTTGTCGGTCGATGGACATTTGGGATCTTTCCATAGTTCAGCTATTGTTGATAATGCTGCTGTAAACATTGGGGTGCATGTATCCCCTAGACACTGTATTTTTGTATCCTTTGGATAAATTCGTGGTAGTGCAAATGTTGAGTGTAGGATAGCTCATGTTTAATTTTTTGAGGAACCTCCATACCATTTTCCAGAGTGGCTGCGCCAGCTTGCTTTCCCAGCAACAGTGCAGGAGGGTTCCCCTTTCTCTGCTCCCTCCCCCATATCTGATGTTTCCTCTGTTGTTAATTTTAGCCGTTATGACAGGTGCAACGTTGATATCTCATTGTGGTTTTGATATGTATTTCCCTGATGCCGAGTGACATTGAGCATTTTTTTTTTTTTTAAATGTGCCTGTTAGGCATTCGGATGTCTGTTCTCTGTGTAACCGGAACCTCTCTGTGTGTGGCCTGTCTCTTTCAGCTTCTGTCATTTGTCCCTCTGGATATGCCTTCTCTGTCTCTCCCTTTTTTGGGAGGCATTTCATTTTCACTTTCCCTACGTAGGCTCTTCATCTGTTTATCCAGTGGTAACCACGGATCCCAACACAGGGGGGCAGTGCAGGTTGGTGACATCTCACTTAGCAGGAAGGTTGGGCTGTTCCCAGTGCTTCCCTCAGAGGGAGGACAAGTAGTGAGGAAGCGGATCAGAGAGCTGGGAAGAGTTCAGACACCAGAGACAGCCTGTTGGAGAGTGTCCTGAGCTGGTGGCAATTTAGATCTTTCAGAGTAAAGACTGTCCTCACCGAGGGGCACCTGGGTGGCTCAGTCAGTTAAGTGTCTGGCTTTGGCTCAGGTCATGATCCCAGGGTTCTAGGATTGAGCCCCTCATCGGGCTCCCTGCTTAGAGGGAAGTCTGTTTCTCTCTTTCCCTTTGCTCTTTCCCCTGCTTTGCTCTCTGTCTCTCAAATAAATAAATAAATAAAATCTTAAAGAAAAAAGAAGTGAATGGTTATGATATTGCCTCCCTTGCTAAGTAGACCTGGAGAGAACTTCAGCGGGCCTCCACCCAACTGCATACCCTTCTCTCTCCTTTGCTCTTGACTTTGTTATTATCAGCCCTTTGATACCATTTTTAGTTGTGACTATAATTTTGTACGGTAATTATAGCCTTACCCCACATGTATGAGTTCATGAACAGCAGTTTGTTTGACCTGTTTTTGAACTTATGCAGAGGGATTGTTTACTTGTAACTTGCATCCTTTTCTCAGCACTTTATGTGAAAAAGATTGTCCGAATTTGTTTAGTTGGAGTTTTATTCATACTGTTGGAAAGTACTCCTGTGTGAATAGTCACAATTTGTCAGTTTACCGTGGATGGGTCTTTGGATTTATCTGGGTTTTGGTTAATACCAATGACACTGCTGTGGAGCGTTCTTATATGTGTGTCTTGGGGCAGGCGACGGAGCACTGTCCTAGATAATATTGGATGTAGGAATGTGAGTGTGGGTTAGGATCTCTAGATAATGCCTCAGGATCATCAAAGTGACTTGAGCGTGTCAGGCTGGCAGTGAGTGGGGCCTGGGACACAGAGCATTAGCAGCAGGTCTGTGATTCCTTCCCTAGTCAGGACTCCCAGACTGTAGTGCCTGCCAGTTTCCCCCTGAGTCTCAGGAGGGGATCTTCGTGGTATAGGGATAACTGAGAAAATTCAAATCTAAGAACATTTTTAGCAGGAGGTAGTTAATCTCTTTTGGTTGAACAGGGTAAATGAACCTGGAACTTACGGATCCAGGAGAAACAGCCACAAACCACCCAACTTCCTTCCATTTTTTTGTAGTGATTATTTTAACTATCCCAGTAAAGTAAAAATCATTTGGAACTTAAATGCAAGAGTAGTTGAAATTAAATCATATGTGTTTTGTTAAAAAAAGATGATTTTTAAAAAACTGTTTGAGTACATCACTAAAACCCATCAATATGAACTGAACAGTGTTCTAGATGATTTGAGATTTTGTTTTCCCTTTGCTCTATTAGAAGTTTGGTAGAATTGGTGCCTTCCTTTATATTCATGGTAATGATAAGAATGTGCCTAATTATTAGCTCTGTGATTCCATATACATTGGTTATGAATGAAATTAAATTAATTATTTATTCACATTTTTGTGTTAAAATTATATAGCTGAATTGTTTATATGTAAATATTTGGTCAGTTGTGAGGATGAAAATCTTAGGTGATTTGTAAAACCTATAGATTATTCACAGATGATAGCCAAGGTGGTTGGGGAGATCGAGGGAGTTATTTGTCCTCTGTGAAATATGTGAAATAACAAAGGAAACAGATGAGGTCTCCTCTGGCTTTGTCCTTGATCATTGTTCTCCCTGAGGACGGCCATCTCTAAACAGCTCAGTGACAGGGGCTCATTAACAGTGTGGGGCATCTGCTCCCCAGAGACATAAGCCAGGGAAACACATTTGGGTTTTGGTGCCAGCCCAGTCACAGCTGAGTGTCACAGCACCCTCTCCTGTGCTCATAAGGGACTCCCTGTCTTACAGGCAGGTCATTGCTTTTGGGAAACCATAGTGGAGTCTGCAATTGCCTTCATCTCCTATGTCCTACAGGCAAAGTGCAGATCTCTGTACCACATGAAGACACGTGGAGTCATCACAGAAAGCATCCTTTTGCTTAGGAAAAAATCAATGGATAACCCAGTTTTGGTATAGTCAGCCTTTGCACTTACTGCATACAACTAAGTGCCAATCTCCAGTACTGTCTTTAGACGATGACTTGGAACAGAGGTAGGGAAATAGCTTAGATCCCACAGAGAAGGTGAGCAAAGGTGAGTGAAATGGAACTTGGTCTGTGTGTTGCTTTAGGAATGGTAAACGGGTTTCTTTTTAGTAGGGAATGTTCTTGAAACAGAAAAGCTGTATTGGTTTGCATAATGGTCCATTGTCTAAAGGAACAGATGGTGGTAGTTCACGATCTCTAAGAACTAAATTTAGCTGTTCGTTGTAGACTTCACCAAATCATTCCCAGACGTTTCAGTGTGCTGCAGTACATTCATTATACCTGTGTATGCACACGTAGAAAACACTTTAAGTATGCGTATATAGTGGTAATAAAATATGC